>NC_052958.1:30579128-30879128 GCF_013358895.1 Oreochromis aureus | reverse complement strand
ACAAACTGCAGTTATCAAGTCAGGAGTGTTGGGGATTTTTTTTTTTCTGACACAATGTGCCTCAGCAATTGATGAGCAGCTGATCACAGAATACTCAGGAGCAGTGTCGGGCTCACAGCTCATCCAGTAAAGTCACTGTGCCCCCTAAGATGAATTCTACTGATATACTAGTTATTGTAAATCATACAATTTGGTATTAACAAACTTAAAGTTCCACATCGCTGGTGTTACTGCGCTGCATGCTCAGTTTAATTAATGGTTTCACATGAATTTAGTTCTTCTGCACCAATCACTGTACCCAGCATGACTAAGAACAGAGTGGAGGGGCTGCTGCAGGTCAGACTTTCTTGATTTGAAATGTAAAAGAGGTCCTTCATCAGTTTGTGCAGCTACTTTTAGAGCACACATATTTGCAATTTTATAACTGTGACTACATTTCTTTATGAGTGTACATTGCATGTATAGTTATAAATATTCATAGTGTGTTTTTTATTGCAATCACAAAGTGACTTGACTCGATGGCTGCCTGCCAGAGTTTGTTGCCTGTCTAGTTCATATGGTCTGCTTCCCACCTAACCCGGGAGTGAAGAAATTTTATAAACTGATTTGCTGCAGGAGTGGCATTGTCTTGCAGTACCCCACACATTTTCAGGGAGCTCCTTATAATGACTCACTCTTTCACAAATGTCTGTAAAGTCAGACTGCATGTCTAGGTGCTTGATTTTAGACATCTGTGGTAGTGGAACTGAAAATACTTCAATTCAAAGCTGACAGGTGTGGTGTAGCCCTTTTCTGCATATTTCTTGTGCAATTTAATTATAAGCCATTTTAAATTCAGGGAATCTTTAAGCAAAAGTTGAAAATTCCTTAGTAGCTTCACCATTTCAAGGCATCTGTCAGCTTATTAACTGAAAATCTGCCGCATGAGCAATGAGAGATTTAAACTGTAAAATTATATTGGAGATAAGAATAATGTGATATTCATTCATCTTTGTTTTCAGAGCGTTTAATTCACAGCCTATATGCAATATCATCTTTGTATGACACTTAAAAGGGAAATAATGATGCGCTAGCATTTTGTCTGCAGGCATCCTGCGTCAGCATGCTGTGGTGCTCATAAAGTCAGACATACCTCTCATACGTGGCTTTGCAGAGGTCAGACACCACCGCTTGGAAGTCTGGATTTTCCGTTTGTTCACATTTCAGCGTGTTGAACAGGGATTGTCCATGATACGTCAGACATTGCCTCAACAAGTCTCTGTCCATTCTCTGCCTTTATGGGACTGAACTCACATTATTGAGTCAAAAAATACCGAAACGGCCGAGCACTCTTTTAGCGATGAAAGCACACTTTAGAGCTTACCTTGAGGTTGAGACATTTTTAAAAGAAGTACTGCAATTTTTTTCAAACTTGCAAAACGTTTAATTATTTGCGAAAAAGACTGAGAAGTCCACTTTAATGCGAGTAAGTTAGATAACAACCCATCTCTGTTGTTTAGCTAGCTAGCAAGCCCACCAGCAAAAAAGCCAAACTAACACTGTTTCCGCATTTCTGAGTTTGTTTGTCTTCGTAAAAAGCCCCAATATTACGGCACTGCACATACACGGACTTGCTGTTCATGCAACACAAGGAAAATTGTTGTTTCAGCTATTCAAAGTTTAGCTAATGCTGGAAAAATTTACTAGTAAGCCAGGAGTCATGGACAAATGAGCATGCGCTGTGTGTGTCACACTGAAACAGTCGGGCGAAACAAGAACCACGTGGGAACGATGGCGTTCACAGCTATTTAGTTCGTGTTTATATATACCGCTTATCACAAGTATTATCTTGCCCCTATTAGTAATAATCTTTGAATATTCAGCTTTCTTTTTATGGACATTTTGATTTGTTATGCAGAATAATTTATTTGTCCCTGATTTAATGTGACCATTGTGTACTTCAAGCAAGCAAAGGTTGACTTTATTGCCCAATCCATTTTTTAAAATTTCAATAACTTCTAAAGGCTTACGAGTTTAGTGTATACATGGTTTTCAAAAATAAATAAAGTACCTGTACCCAGCAAGGAAAAATTTCTGTGTTCCCCAATTACATATATAGGTACAGAGGTGTCTTAGAGGTAGGGCTGTGAAATTGCTGAACACAATGTTGGAGAATAAGATACTCAAAGTCTTGACTCTTCATAGTTGAAACTGAGACTTACTTACTAAACCAACTATTAAGCTGTGCTTGAAGCTGTTGTCCTGTGAGCTGCTTATCATGCAAGCTGTTACCTCTCAGAAAAATGTCCTCGACTCACTTGTGGCTTTGGGTCTTCCAGACCTCTTCCTGAGTTTTCCCCAGTTTCTGAGAGCCTTCTGATGGTGAAGGAAACTCTACAATTAACAATTTATATTCCATGTTTTGTGTAATTAATTGTGTCTTTGTTAAAATCAAATGAAATGCTTTGCTTATGACTCAAACTGTAAGTGATGTACTCCTACAAAGTGCTTCCATTCATAGCCTACAATGAGAATGAGAATTTTACTTACGTAGATCATGAAGCAGCTACAAATCAGATAGTACCAGATACGACAAACTAAGTTAAACTTGTAGAGATTGAAGTGACATTAACTGTTAAAAACTGGACTGTCACCCTGTAATGCTGCATAGTGTAAGGCCCATAGTGTAAGTGTGAAAACATTAATAAATAATTAAAAAGTAAAAATTAATTTGTCCTACATTACACAGATATGTATTTTTCCGTGCACTTACCTAGTTTTTTCAGTTTCTATGAAAGTAGTCTCTGTCACTAATTCTTAAACACTCCCTTTGAATAGTGGAGGGAGGAGCATTTCATGATCTAAGTACAATGCATAATCAGACATAAAAACAGTCTGTCCTGAGAGCAGTGACAAGTAACTACAACCATCATGGAAAGAAAAATTATTTGCTGGATAATACTGCTTGGACATTTTCATGCAGCACAAAGTAAGTATTTATTACAAGTCACATCTTTATCATTGTTTGTGGAATACTAATAACTAAATTATATTTATTTTAAAGTAAATAAATGTTGCTAGATATTTGCATACTTTCAGTGCATCCTCAAAAAATATCATTGTTTGTGGAATACTAATAACTAAATTACATTTATTTTAAAGTAAATAAATGTTGCTAGATATTTGCATACTTTCAGTGCATCCTCAAAAAATAACTAATATTCTCATAAAAACAAAATGTCAACTGTCCAGACAACTTCCATATTTATTCCATATTTCCAAAAACAAGCTCAAACCTGGACTGAATTGTTGTTTAGCTGTTAGCCATTACAAAGTACAGAGTAACGACAGGGTAAATACATGCACTAGGGGTTGAAGAAAGTATCATACCCAAAGCACATTTAGGTTACATGTATAAAATAATACAGTACCTTAGTAAATTGGGTCGGAGATGGATGGATCAACAGCTCTAGATTACATTCTGGATAACAAATTTTGGACAATAACCATGGAGACGAAAGGGAAGTGCAAAGAAAACCAAAGATCCCATATAAATAAAATGGTAAAAGACTGGTCAGCACAAGACAATTTCTTGTGGCATTTATACATTTAAACATAGACATTACTGTAGACACAAAAAGTAAGGATCTGTTAGTTTGGATATTAAAATAAAATAAAGGAAGTAGTTAAAATTATACATGGAGCAAACAGATCAAATTACAATATAGAGAGTATCATTAACCCTTTCATGCATAGTGGTCACTACAGTGGACAGCTATTCAAAGGTTGTTTTCTTGTATTTGTGTCAGTATTGAAGGTATACTTGCGCATAAACCACTACATTGGACACTCATGTGTCACTCCATACCCTGCCACCCACTGGTCTTTCAATGTTACTCATTGCAATTATTGTTAATTAACCCTGTCATGGATGAATTATGACAAACTCAATCGGTATTTTTAGTTATCTTTTCAAGCCTAAAGATGAATAAAAATAATTTTAAAAAAAGGACGGAATGAGGTTGTCATAATTCATTAATGCATAAAAGGGTTAATTAGTAAAGCGGTTCCACTGCTTTACTCTACTATAATACGCACAGTACAACATGAAAACTATGGGCAAAGTGAGAATGATGAAATAAAAGTTTATGTTAGGACTGGGAAGTCAAACCAATTTATGGCGCTCTTCAAAACTATTTAAAACATAAGAATAAACTTTTGCATCAACAGTCATGACCACAGCACAAAGCACAATGCCGGCAACCACCACTACAACAGGAGCAACGAACACCACAACGACACCAACAACAACTGTAAGTGGACCTACAACCACAACAACAACACCTCCGACCACCACAACAGCACCTCCAACTATGACAACAGCACTACCAACCACTACAACAGCACCTTTGACCACCACAACGACACCAGCAACCATTACAACAGCATCTCCAACCACCACCACCACAACAGCAGTACCAATCACTACAACAGCACCTGCAACCACCACAACCACATCAACAAGCACTACAACAGAACCTCCGACCACGACAACCTCTAGACCAACTACCACAATAGTGCCTCTGACCACTACAACAGCACCTCCAACCACAACAACAACAACACCAACCACTTCAACACCACCACCAACCACTACAACAGCACCTCCGACCACGACACCACCAACCACTACAACAGCACCTCCGACCACTACAACAGCACCTCCAACCACAACAACACCAATGACCGTTACAACGCCACCAACCACTACAACAGCACCTCCAACCACGACCACGACACCACCAACCACTACAACAGCACCTCCAACCACTACAACAACACCACCAACGACTACAACAGCACCTCCGACCACTACAACAGCACCTCCAACCACAACAACAACAACACCAACCACTTCAACACCACCAACCACTACAACAGCACCTCCGACCACGACACCACTAACCACTACAACAGCACCTCCGACCACCACTACAACTACACCACCGACCACTACAACAACAACACCAACGACTACAACAGCACCTCCGACCACTACAACAGCACCTCCAACCACAACAACACCAATGACCGTTACAACACCACCAACCACTACAACAGCACCTCCGACCACGACCACGACACCACCAACCACTACAACAGCACATCCAACCACCACTACAACAACAACACCAACGACTACAACAGCACCTCCGACCACTACAACAGCACCTCCAACCACAACAACAACACCAACCACTTCAACACCACCACCAACCACTACAACAGCACCTCCGACCACTACAACAGCACCTCCAACCACAACAACAACAACACCAACCACTTCAACACCATCACCAACCACTGCAACAGCACCTCCGACCACGACCACGACACCACCAACCACTACAACAGCACCTCCGACCACCACTACTACAACACCACCAACCACTACAACAACACCACCAACGACTACAATAGCACTTCCGACCACTACAACAGCACCTCCAACCACTACAACAACAACACCAACCACTACAACAGCACCTCCAACCACCACTACAACAACACCAACCACTACAACAGCACCTCCAACCACCACTACAACAACACCACCAACCACTACAACAGCACCACCAACCACTACAACAGCACCTCCGACCACGACCACAACACCACCAACCACTACAACAGCACCTCCAACCACCACTATAACAACACCACCAACGACTACAACAGCACCTCCGACCACTACAACACCACCACCAACCACTACAACAGCACCTCCGACCACGACCACGACACCACCAACCACTACAACAGCACCTCCGACCACTATAACAGCACCTCCAACCACAACAACAACAACACCAACCACTTCAACACAACCACCAACCACTACAACAGCACCTCCGACCACGACACCACCAACCACTACAACAGCACCTCCAACCACAACAACACCAATGACCGTTACACCACCAACAACCACTACAACACCACCACCAACCACTACAACAGAACCTCCAATCACGACCACGACACAACCAACCACTACAACAGCACCTCCGACCACTACAACAACACCACCAACGACTACAACAGCACCTCCGACCACTACAACAGCACCTCCAACCACAACAACAACAACACCAACCACTTCAACACCACCACCAAACACTACAACAGCACCTATGACCATGACACCACCAACCACTACAACAGCACCTCCGACCACCACTACAACAACACCACCGACCACTACAACACCACCACCAACGACTACAACAGCACCTCCGACCACTACAACAGCACCTCCAACCACGACCACGACACCACCAACCACTACAACAGCACCTCCAACCACCACTACAACAACACCACCAACCACTACAACAACACCACCAACGACTACAACAGCACCTCCGACCACTACAACAGCACCTCCAACCACAACAACAACAACACCAACCACAACAACAACAACACCAACCACTACAACAGCACCTCCAACCACCACTACAACAACACCACCAACCACTACAACAGCACCACCAACCACTACAACAGCACCTCCGACCACGACTATAACAACACCACCAACGACTACAACAGCACCTCCGACCACTACAACACCACCACCAACCACTACAACAGCACCTCCAACAACGACCACGACACCACCAACCACTGCAACAGCACCTCCGACCACGACAACAGCACCTCCAACGACAACAACACCAATGACCGTTACAACACCACCAACCACTACAACAGCACCACCAACCACTACAACAGCACCTCCAACCACCACTATAACAACACCACCAACGACTACAACAGCACCTCCAACCACCACTACAACAACACCACCAACCACTTCAACACAGCCACCAACCACTACAACAGCACCTCCGACCACGACCACGACACCACCAACCACTACAACAGCACCTCCGACCACTATAACAGCACCTCCACCCACAACAACAACAACAACCACTTCAACAACACCACCAACCACTACAACAGCACCTCCGACCACTACAACACCACCTCCAACTACAACAACAACAACACCAACCACTACAACAGCATCTCCAACCACCACTTCAACACCACCACCAACCACTACAACAGCACCTCCGACAACGACCACGACACCACCAACCACTACAACAGCACCTCCGACCACGACAACAGCACCTCTAACCACAACAACACCAATGACCGTTACAACACCACCAACCACTACAACACCACCACCAACCACTACAACAACACCACCAACGACTACAACAGCACCTCCGACCGCTACAACAGCACCTCCAACCATAACAACAACACCACCAACCACTTCAACACCACCACCAACCACTACAACCGCACCTCCGACCACGACCACGACACCAACAACCACTACAACAGCACCTCCGACCACGACAACACCAATGACCGTTACAACACCACCAACCATTTCAACAGCACCTCCGACCACGACCACGACACCACCAACCACTACAACAGCACCACCAACCACTACAACAGCACCTCCGACCACGACCACGACACCACCAACCACTACAACAGCCCATCCAACCACCACTACAACAACACCACCAACGACTACAACAACACCACCAACGACTACAACAGCACCTCCGGCCACTACAACAGCACCTCCAACCACAACAACAACAACACCAACCACTTCAACACCACCACCAACCACTACAACAGCACCTCCGACCACTACAACAGCACCTCCAACCACAACAACAACAACACCAACCACTTCAACACCATCACCAACCACTACAACAGCACCTCCGACCACGACCACGACACCACCAACCACTACAACAGCACCTCCGACCACCACTACTACAACACCACCAACCACTACAACAACACCACCAACGACTACAACAGCAACTCCGACCACTACAACAGCACCTCCAACCACAACAACAGCACCTCCAACCACCACTACAACAGCACCTCCAACCACCACTACAACAGCACCACCAACCACTACAACAGCACCACCAACCACTACAACAGCACCACCAACCACTACAACAGCACCTCCGACATCGACTATAACAACACCACCAACGACTACAACAGCACCTCCGACCACTACAACACCACCACCAACCACTACAACAGCACCTCCGACAACGACCACGACACCACCAACCACTACAACAGCACCTCCGACCACGACAACAGCACCTCCAACCACAACAACACCAATGACCGTTACAACACCACCAACCACTACAACAGCACCTCCAACCACCACTATAACAACACCACCAACGACTACAACAGCACCTCCGACCACTACAACACCACCAACAACCACTACAACAGCACCTCCGACAACGACCACGACACCACCAACCACTACAACAGCACCTCCGACCACGACAACAGCACCTCCAACCACAACAACACCAATGACCGTTACAACACCACTAACCACTACAACACCACCACCAACCACTACAACAGCACCTCCGACCACGACCACGACACCACCAACCACTACAACAGCACCTCCAACCACCACTACAACAACACCACCAACCACTACAACAACACCACCAACGACTACAGCAGCACCTCCAACCACAACAACAACAACACCAACCACTTCAACACAGCCACCAACCACTACAACAGCACCTCCAACCACCACTTCAACACCACCACCAACCACTACAACAGCACCTCCGACAACGACCACGACACCACCAACCACTACAACAGCACCTCCGACCACGACCACGACACCACCAACCACTACAACAGCACCTCCGACCACGACAACAGCACCTCCAACCACAACAACAACAACAGCAACCACTTCAACAACACCACCAACCACTACAACAGCACCTCCGACCACTACAACAGCACCTCCAACTACAACAACAACAACACCAACCACTACAACAGCACCTCCAACCACCACTTCAACACCACCACCAACCACTACAACAGCACCTCCGACAACGACCACGACACCACCAACCACTACAACACCACCACCAACCACTACAACACCACCACCAACCACTACAACAGCACCTCCGACCACAACCACAACACCATCAAGCACTACAACAGCACCTCCAACCACCACTACAACAACACCACCAACCACTATAACAACACCACCAACGACTACAACAGCACCTCCGACCACTACAACAGCACCTCCGACCACGACCACGACACCACCAACCACTACAACAGCACCTCCGACCACGACAACAGCACCTCCAACCACGACAACAGCACCTCCAACCACGACAACAGCACCTCCAACCACGACAACAGCACCTCCAACCACAACAACACCAATGACCGTTACAACACCACTAACCACTACAACACCACCACCAACCACTACAACAGCACCTCCGACCACGACCACGACACCACCAACCACTACAACAGCACCTCCAACCACCACTACAACAACACCACCAACCACTACAACAACACCACCAACCACTACAGCAGCACCTCCAACCACAACAACAACAACACCAACCACTTCAACACAGCCACCAACCACTACAACAGCACCTCCGACCACGACCACGACACCACCAACCACTACAACAGCACCTCCAACTACAACAACAACAACACCAACCACTACAACAGCACCTCCAACCACCACTTCAACACCACCACCAACCACTACAACAGCACCTCCGACAACGACCACGACACCACCAACCACTACAACAGCACCTCCGACCACGACAACAGCACCTCCAACCACAACAACACCAATGACCGTTACAACACCACCAACCACTACAACACCACCACCAACCACTACAACAGCACCTCCGACCACAACCACAACACCAACAAGCACTACAACAGCACCTCCAACCACCACTACAACAACACCACCAACCACTACAACAACACCACCAACCACTACAGCAGCACCTCCGACCACTACAACAGCACCTCCAACCACAACAACAACACCAACCACTTCAACACAGCCACCAACCACTACAACCGCACCTCCGACCACGACCACGACACCACCAACCATTACAACAGCAGCTCCGACCACTATAGCAGCACCTCCACCCACAACAACAACAACAGCAACCACTTCAACAACACCACCAACCACTACAACAGCACCTCCGACCACTACAACAGCACCTCCGACCACTACAACAGCACCTCCGACCACTACAACAGCACCTCCGACCACTACAACAGCACCTCCAACCACTACAACAGCACCTCCAACCACTACAACAGCACCTCCGACCACGACCATGACAACACCAACCACTACAACAGCACCTCCAACCACCACTACAACAACACCAGGAACCACTACAACAACACCACCAACGACTACAGCAGCACCTCCGACCACGACACCACCAACCACTACAACAGCACCTCCGACCACAACAACAGCACCTCCAACAACAACAACAACACCAACCACTTCAACACCACCACCAACCACTACAACAGCACCTCCGACCACGACACCACCAACCACTACAACAGCACCTCCGACCACAACAACACCAATGACCGTTACAATACCACCAACCACTACAACACCACCACCAACCACTACAACAGCTCCTCCAACCACGACCACGACACAAACAACTACTACAACAGCACCTCCAACCACCACTACAACAACACCAGGAACCACTACAACAACACCACCAACGACTACAGCAGCACCTCCGACCACAACAACAACAACACCAACCACTTCAACACAGCCACCAACCACTACAACAGCACCTCCGACCACGACCACGACACCACCAACCACTACAACAGCACCTCCAACCACCACTACAACAACACCACCAACCACTACAACAACACCACCAACGACTACAGCAGCACCTCCAACCACGACACCACCAACCACTACAACAGCACCTCCGACCACTACAACAGCACCTCCAACTACAACAACACCAACCACTACAACAGCACCTCCGACAACGACCACGACACCACCAACCACTACAACAGCACCTCCGACCACGACAACAGCACCTCCAACCACAACAACACCAATGACCGTTACAACACCACCAACCACTACAACACCACCACCAACCACTACAACAGCACCTCCGACCACAACCACAACACCAACAAGCACTACAACAGCACCTCCAACCACCACTACAACAACACCACCAACCACTACAACAACACCACCAACCACTACAGCAGCACCTCCGACCACTACAACAGCACCTCCGACCACTACAACAACAACACCAACCACTTCAACAACACCACCAACCACTACAACAGCACCTCCGACCACTACAACAGCACCTCCGACCACTACAACAGCACCTCCGACCACAACAACACCAATGACCGTTACAACACCACCAACCATTACAACAGCACCTCCGACCACGACCATGACAACACCAACCACTACAACAGCACCTCCAACCACCACTACAACAACACCAGGAACCACTACAACAACACCACCAACGACTACAGCAGCACCTCCGACCACAACAACAACACCACCAACCACTTCAACAGCACCTCTGACCACGACCACGACACCACCAACCACTACAACAGCACCTCCGACCACAACAACAGCACCTCCAACAACAACAACACCACCAACCACTTCAACACCACCACCACCAACCACTATAACAGCACCTCCGACCACGACACCACCAACCACTACAACAGCACCTCCGACCACTACAACAGCACCTCCAACCACAACAACACCAATGGCCGTTACAACACCACCAACCACTACAACACCACCACCAACCACTACAACAGCTCCTCCAACCACGACCACGACACAACCAACCACTACAACAACACCAGGAACCACTACAACAACACCACCAACGACTACAGCAGCACCTCCGACCACAACAACAACAACACCAACCACTTCAACACAGCCACCAACCACTACAACAGCACCTCCGACCACAACAACAGCACCTCCAACAACAACAACAACAACACCACCACCAACCACTACAACAGCACCTCCGACCACGACACCATCAACCACTACAACAGCACCTCCGACCACTACAACAGCACCTCCAACCACAACAACACCAATGACCGTTACAACACCACCAACCACTACAACACCACCACCAACCACTACAACAGCTCCTCCAACCACGACCACGACACAACCAACCACTACAACAGCACCTCCAACCACCACTACAACAACACCACCAACCACTACACCAACACCATCAATGACTACAACAGCACCTCCGACGACTACAACAGCACCTCCAACCACAACAATAACAACACCAACCACTACAACAGCACCTCTGTCCACCACTACAACAGCACCACCAACCACTACAACAGCACGTCCGACCACCACTACAACAGCATCACCAACCACTACCACAACACCACCAACCACTACAACAGCACCTCCGACCACCACTACAACAGCACCAACCACTACAACAGCAACAACACCAACCACCACAATAGCACTTCCAACCACAACACCACCACCAACCACCACTATAACAACACCACCAACCACTACAACAGCACCTCCAACCACCACCATGACACTACCAACTACCACAACGACACCACTTACGAGTACAACAGCACCAACGACCACTACAACAGCACCTCCGACTACTACAACACCACCAAGCACTGCAACTGCGCCTCTGACCACCACAACAACACCACCAACCACTACAACAGCACCTCTGACCACCACAACTACACCACCAACCACTACAACAGGACCTCCAGCCACCACAACAACGCCACCAACCACTACAACAGAACCTCCAACCACCACTACAACAACACCACCAACCACTACAACAGCACCTCCGACCACGACCACGACACCACCAACTACTACAACAGAACCTTCGACCACGACAACAGCAAGTCCAACCACAACAACACCAATGACCGTTACAACACCACCAACCACTACACCTCCACCACCAACCACTACAACAGCACCTCCGACCACGACCACGACACCACTAACCACTACAACAGCACCTCCAACCACCACTACAACAACACCTCCAACCACTACAACAACACCACCAACGACTACAACAGCACCTCCGACCACTACAACAGCACCTCCGACCACCACTACAACAACACCACCAACCACTACAACAGCCCATCCAACCACAACAACGACAACACCATCCACTACAACAGCACCTCTGACCACCTCAACAGCACCTCCCACCACCACGACCACCCCACCAACCTCTACAACAGCACCTCCAACCACAACAACACCAATGACCGTTACAACAACACCACCAACCACTACAACAGCACCTCCGACCACTACAACAGCACCTCCGACCACTACAACAACAACACCAACCACTACAACAACACCTCCAACCACTACAACAACACCACCAACCACAACAGCACCACCAACAACTACAACAGCCCATCCAACCACAACAACGACAACACCATCCACTACAATAGCACTTCCAACCACAACACCACCACCAACCACCACTATAACAACACCACCAACCACTACAACAGCACCTCCAACCACCACCATGACACTACCAACTACCACAACGACACCACTTACGAGTACAACAGCACCAACGACCACTACAACAGCACCTCCGACTACTACAACATCACCAAGCACTGCAACTGCGCCTCTGACCACCACAACAACACCACCAACCACTACAACAGGACCTCCAGCCACCACAACAACGCCACCAACCACTACAACAGAACCTCCAACCACCACTACAGCACCTCCGACCACGACCACGACACCACCAACTACTACAACAGAACCTTCGACCACGACAACAGCAAGTCCAACCACAACAACACCAATGACCGTTACAACACCACCAACCACTACAACAGGACCTCCAGCCACCACAACAACGCCACCAACCACTACAACAGAACCTCCAACCACCACTACACCTCCACCACCAACCACTACAACAGCACCTCCGACCACGACCACGACACCACTAACCACTACAACAGCACCTCCAACCACCACTACAACAACACCTCCAACCACTACAACAACACCACCAACGACTACAACAGCACCTCCGACCACTACAACAGCACCTCCAACCACAACACCAACCACAACAACAGCACCTCCAACCACCACTACAACAACACCACCAACCACTACAACAGCCCATCCAACCACAACAACGACAACACCATCCACTACAACAGCACCTCTGACCACCTCAACAGCACCTCCCACCACCACGACCACCCCACCAACCTCTACAACAGCACCTCCAACCACAACAACACCAATGACCGTTACAACAACACCACCAACCACTACAACACCACCACCAACCACTACAACAGCACCTCCAACCACCACTACAACAACACCAACCACTACAACAGCACCTCCAACCACAACAACACCAACCACAACAACAACAACACCAACCACTACAACAACACCTCCAACCACCACTACAACAACACCACCAACCACAACAGCACCACCAACAACTACAACAGCCCATCCAACCACAACAACGACAACACCATCCACTACAACAACACCTCCATCTACCTCAACGACACTACGAACTACCACAACAACAACACCAACGACTACAACAGCACCTCCAACTACACTACTAACCACCACAACAGCACCTCTGACCACCACAACGACACCACCAACCACTACAACAGCAACATCAACCCTTACAGCAGCGAAAGGTGATTCCAATTTCTTTGAAAAATATATACCATATGATAATACACCGAGACTTAAACAGATACCTTACGGCTGAATAGGTCCTATGGTGGGTTAACACTATGCTTGTTAAATAAATGTCTAACATACCACACAGAGTGAATGGGTTAAATGCAGAGAGGAATTTCCCCACATGTATTAATAAAGTAGACATTATTATTAGTATTATTATTATTAGAAATTCGAACCATCATTTTTTTGGTCAAATTTTTAATACATTTTACAGAGTTGGGGTGACAAGGGGAGCGTCATCACAGATAATTCTTTTTTAGTAACAGTAGCATTTCTTTTTGATGAGGGTATTTTTTTAAGACTTCCACATTATACAAACAGCCATCTGTCTGAAGCAGACCAGTTTTATAACTTGAAGGCAGACTCTCCCCAATGATTGGAAATGCTAAGGACTTTAAATAACAAAAATGTCTTGATTGAGAAACCTTGATTTTCGCTTCAGCTACCCACATAGCAGACAGGTTTGGCCCAGATCTGGTGTCAAGCCGGCACTGCTGACTGACTTCTGGAATGGTAAGTGGTATGTCATCCCGATATGGGCCAGGCCTGGTGTAGATGGCACTGTTTATGTGATGGCATGCCACAGAATATAGGCTAGGCCCCGATCCAGCATCAAGCTGGCACTTCTGACTGACTGGTGTCATGGCAGGGTGTATGTCAACCAGATGTGGGCCAGGTCTGGCAATGACGGCACTGTTTATGTGATGGCATGCCATATCTGGCCCGATTATGGTTTGGTTTATGTGGCTATGTCCCTATTTTTGTTAGAAGACCCAAATGCCATGTTGCAATACTATACTGCTATGGTAGGCAATGTTTCAAATGCAGGTTTGACAGGTTTGTGAGTGTATACTTTATCCAAAACCTAGTGAGGGTTTACTCATGTTTACCACTGGGTGGCTGTAGCTCAGGAGGTAGAGCAGGTCACCTACTGATCGGAAGGTTAGTGGTTTGATCCCTGGCTCCTCCAGTCTGCCTGTCAAGAGTGTGACTGTGAATGAATGTAGTTAGGAAGCACTCAGTTCAGAGAAAGTGTGTGATTGGGTAAATGTGGTGTGTTGTATAGAGCACTTTAAGTATTCTGCGAGAGTAGCGCTATGTCAGAATCAGTCTATTCATGGCTGAACAGAGTTTCCTCATGTTGCATTTGTTGTTATTACATGGCTTAATTAAGGTACACATTATGCTCACATCTGGGGCCAGAGATGAAACTGTTCTGGCCCAGCATAGGGCCAGCAGTGTGTCTACAACTGGCTCGTGGCCAGGTTTGCCAGAGGTAATCCACACATGGGCCAGCACAGGACCACGAGTGTGTCTGCAACTGGCCTTGTCCTGGCCCATGTGTGGGCCACCTCTGGCAAACCAGATCTGGACCACCAAAGGGCCGTCATTCTTTGCGGTATGTGGGCCATGTGTAAGCACATTGTGTGGGCCAGATCCGGTGTTCTGGGAATCCATCCTACCTGGCAAACCATCCTACCTGTTGTTTCTGCGCATCCATCCTACCTGGCAAACCATCCTACCCGTTGTTTCTGCGCATGCGCACAACACGAAATTCAGTGCCAAACCGTCCTACCTTTGTGAATATTAGCTAGAAAAATACTCTGACCGGTAAAATTAACTGCCAAACCATGCTACCTTTGTGAATGTTACCTACAAGCATACTTTAACAGGTAAAATGAAGTGGCAAACCATCCTGGCTGTATGCATATGAGCTACAAGTATACTCTGATGGGCAAAGTTAAGTGGCAAACCGTCATACCTACCTAAATTGGTGCTGGAATTACTCTGTGACAGCATAAATGTGCATAAACTACTTACGGTAGGACGTTTTGCCAAAGTAGGATGGTTTGTCAGAACACCGGGCCATACCAATTTTGCTATGTGGGTATTATCTACTATGTACTATTATTCACAGCCAACTATTTTGAAAGCAGTCTTTTATTTAATACACACCATGGATATCTCAGGATGTGCACTAAGTAAAACAAGCTCATCTGCCGGTTCTGTGTGCACATCTGCCATCTGCTTAGTATAACTCGGTATAGCTCAGAATACCTCACTTTAGTTACCTTGTGAATTCCTTGGTTAACATGTTTGGTAATTCAGCAATAAAGCTGCATTCAAGGTTAGTTTTGCGTGTGTGTCTGCATTCTGTGTGCTTACTTTGCCTGCGTCACACAGTACATGACAATGGGATGCGCCTCCCTGTATATTCCTTAGAAGTATTTATCTCATTCTACCTGTTCTGATTGTCTAGTAATTGCAATGACCACATTGGGCAGACCTACCACCCAAGTAATTTGCACTATTATGTAGTCATTATTCAAACACATCTTCTCCCTTAGGGGCATATCTCAACCTGCTAATGATCTGGCTAGCTAGCTTAACTGTCCGTAGACAGGAGTGTTTAGCTAATTTCTGTTTCCAGGTGCTAGCTGCCTCTTTTTTGTTGTTTCATCCTGAGTATTTAACTCAGACTAAGACAGTGTACCACACAACCTCAAGTAAGGTTGTTTATTTGTACAGTTTAGCAGGCCAGCTAACAACGTTGTCCTTTTCTGGTATAGTTAGCAATGCAATTAACATACACTATTCTCACTGCTAGCATTTCAGTTAGTGAATATAAACTCAACTTTCTCTGTTGATTGTTTCTGTGAAAAACAAATCACTAACTTGATAGTCATCAATTGACATTCATGCCCTTGTGCACCCACTTTGCTAAAACTCAACCCAGCCCAAGGTGTTTGCATCATCTGACATATAACCTTAAAAGCATTCTCCCTGTCCCCTTTTTCTTCTTTTGAAGAAATAAACTGGTGACTCCAGTGCAGCCACTTGTGCCCCCCTTGGCAGCTCCATTTACAGTCACTGATCATCTCCAAGTGCTCTACAGTAAACAGAAGCAGGCCAGCTGTCTGAGGAACTAATACATATAATTGAGCAGGCAGTTAAACTGTGAATATCACCAGGTAACATGGGTATGCTTTTAAAAATCGGCAGCAGGTGTTAAAGAGTGACAGAGTGCTGTATGCAGATAAAGTTAAACTTAGTTGCCATTGAGCTGCTCAGTGGTGTTAGAAGGAGAATGTCAGCTTTGTTTATGTCCCAGAGAAACACAGATACTAGTTCAGCCAGAGGGCTGTTTTTCTATTTTAACTTTATTTAAAATACTTTTAATCACCATAATTTGCATTGTTATGTGAAGATGATATCAATACCAATGGACATATGCATTTGCATTAACTGGAGATAGCAACCCTCTGTTGTATTGCTGTTATATTTGTAACCAGGCTTACAGATGTCTCACCACACAGTAGCACAAGCTACTTACTACTTGTGTGTTGTTCTGCTAAAGTCGTTCCAATCACCAGCTAATCAGAATTTGTGGAATGAGATAAATGTTTGTGGGGAAAACGCAGGGAGGCGCATCCCATAGTGAGACAGTGCTACTCTGAGAACTGGGGTTGCACGAGTAACATAAAGTTTTTACCGGTTTCAGCAACAGATTGAATGAGTATTTTTAAAATGAAATTGTTACCAAAATAACTTGATCTTTACATTGTCCTTTTGCTACTGGCAACACATTTGTTCCTTAAAATGCAAAAATATATGTGGATTTAGCTGTAAATTAAATCAGTAGTTTCAGTTTATTAATTAATCACATTGTCCTAAAAAGAACCAGAAGTGTGTCACAAAGTGAGACTGAATTGCATTTAAAAATATTCTTTATATTGTTTTATTATTGACTTCTAAATGCAATGTTTTCAAACTCTAAAGCCCTGCAAGCACTGGCACATATAAAGATGAGGATAACTACCTATGGAGAGGTCAGCAATACAACCATCATCAAACTTATTGAAGAGGTATGCCTATAAAATTATATTATTATATTTATATAATATATTTAAAATTTGTTTGCTTTGTGGATTATTTAAACTTGCTTTGAAACTGAGGTAAACATCTAGATGTTTAGTCTTTGTGTTTTCTCTCTTTTTAGTTTTTTAGCAACCAGATCCTGAATGGAACAGCCCACAGTCTCTCTGTGACAAACATTCAACAAGTGAGAGTTGGCCCATAAAAGCTCCGTATGGACAGAAGTCAAAAGTGACTGAATGAAGACAACAATTCAAGGATGTCTTTGGTTTAACATAATGTGAAGAGGCGGTATGACTGAGCTGTTTGAGCATATCTTCAAATAAAGCAAGCCAAGTTACAAGTCAAGACAAGAATTTCTGAGCAAAAAATGAAATGAAATTACATACAGCTTTGTAATTCCACACTTTTGCTTGTATTTTACATAAATGTGATAATTGGAACTGTGCTCCTGGTGTGAGTGTCAGCTTGCAAAGTATAATAGAAATCTCAAACCAGGAAATTTGATCTGTCACAGATTTGTAAGAGGCGTTATCAGTTCTTCAGCTTGAGAAGCAGAGGTCACTCTGACACGCCTGGTAACCAGAAAACTGTAAAGAGTGCTTCTTGCTTATATAAACAAAGAAAAGTGAGCGAAGCATACCAAGTACATGAATATTGTCCCTCAAATCGGGAAAATCAATTGTCTGTCAGGTATTACTGACAGAACTTGTTATTATGAGTGATTCTGTTGTACTCAAGGTCACCTTTCCAGTTCATTGGCAAGACAGAATTTGAAAGCACTCCTTTGTATTTTACTTTAAAGAATAACTAAAATTTGGATGTCCAACACACTGTGTGTGCAGAGGAACTCTGAGAAAGTTTCTGTCATGCAAGCCCACATTGATGAGTGATTGTTTAAATGTGTTATTTGGCAAACTTGCCTCTCTTGCTATTCAAATGTCAGGTACATTTTAATGTTGGGAGAAAATGTATTTTTTTAAGCAATAAGCCCATGCAACATATGGATTTTCTATTATACTATTATTTTTGCACTAAAATTCTGTAGTGTAACGTAAACTTGTCTTTATAAGTAACCTAAAATTAACTGTAATGCATTCCTGAGTAATGTGTTACTCTAATCATATTGCAATTTTTAGTCACATGGCAATACAATGTGTTACTGTGCTAAATGAAATAATCACATTACAGTTACAATTGTGCCATTACTTACTTTGCAAAGGTTTTTCGGTTGTCTGCAGGGACAGACAGACAGAAAGCATCAAATATGTCTTTTTCTTCCTGTGCACTGGCACTACCATCAGCTGATGTCAGTTAATGTGTGGCGTTAAATGCTCCAGCTGAGAAGTATAATGTGCAATAACAAATTTATTGACCATGATAATCGATAGAGCATGCACAACAAAAGTGGCTATTTTTGAACAATTTTATGTTGCATTTCAAATACTAAGACTAAATACTGACCTAGGCCAAATCAGGCTTGATTTTAAAACTTCTACTGTATATCCTGAGTAAATGATATGTGTTAATCTCATAAAAGTTAGAATATTGTGAAAAGTTCGGTATCTACAACCACAACCATGATGAAAACTGCTGACTTGATAGTTATTGAGATGACAACCACTGACAATCCTTTTTTATGAGGTCATTAAAATGAATACTACTACTTATTATAATAACAATAATAATTATGTTTATTATTGTCTTTATTTACAAACTTCCCCCCAAAAAATCATAACGCCACAAAATGCTCAGAGTTACAAGAAAATAACACAAAACACTAAATGGAAAGGTCTAGGCTTTTTTCTTATAGCATCGTTTCTGCTTTCTCTGCATCACCTGGAAATAAATATGTTTTCCTTATACAGCAAAATGGCAGCATGCAGAGCGTATGCAGAATTCTTGCAGGAAAATTAAAAGATGGCTGTGAGCATTCACGATTGTTTTTGACTGTATAATCCACCTGTTTGTCCATCAAACCTCCAACACATAAACATATTTGAAGTTTAAAACTGGAGGCTGAATGCAATGTTCATTCTAAACGCCACTTCAGTGATTTATGTGAATGTCCAAGGAGTCATTCTGGATTGTAAACCGTCAACTGCATATCTCCTGTTTTCATCATTAAATCTCTAGTCAATTACATTTCCATTTTTTACCGGATACTTTAAAGGTTTTAGTAGTAGTAGTGGTAGTAAGTTGAATTGCCATGGTGAGGTAAAGCACCATAGTTGCTGTGGACCATGCAGCCGCAGCAAGGTCATGCATACAACTTTGGAAGTTGTATGCATGGCTAATAATGTACAATAGGATGCAACGATGATAGTCAGTCTATTAGCAATGAGGAAAGGCATTTCTTGAATATTGTTCTAAAACATATGTTTACTTTCTCTTGACCATGAGTAGTCAGGTTGGTACACAGGTGACAGCCCTATTTAAAAAAAGTGTTAGAATTCATATTATGGGAAGAACCAATCAGCTAAGTAAAGAGAAACAATAGTCCATCATTATTTTAAGAACTGAAGGTCAGTCAGTCTGGAAAATCATCAAACACTGCGTTGAAACTGGCACACATTAGGACTGCCCTGGAAAAGGAAGACCATGAGTCCCCTCTGCCATTGAGGATAAATTCATCAGCGTCACCAACCTCAGATATCGCAATGTTAACAGCACCTCTGATTAGAGCCTAGATAAATGCCACACAGAGTTCCAGTAGCAGACACATCTCTACATCAACTGTTCAGAGGGGACTGTCCAGATCAGGCCTTTATGGTCAAATAGCTGCTAAGAAACTACTACTAAGGAAAAGCAACAAGCAGAAGAGATTTGTTTGGGCCAAGAAACACAAGGACTGGACATTAGGCCAGTGGAAATCTGTGCTTAGGTTTGATATGCCCAAAATCGAGATCTTTGGTGAAACCCGCCATGTCTTTGTGCGATGCAGAAAAGGTCTCTACATGCATGGTTCCCACTGTGAAGCATGGAGGAGGTGGTGTGATGGTGTGGGGGTGCTTTGCTGGTGACACTGTTGGGGATTTATTCAAAATTGAAGACACAATGAACCATCATGGCCCCAACAGCATCCTGCAACAACATGCCATTCTATCCGGTTGGTGTTTAGTAGGACCATCATTTATTTTTCAACAGGACAATGACCCCAAACACACCTCCAGGCTGTGTAAGGGCTATTTGACCAATAATGAGAGTGATGGAGTGCTGGGCCAGATGGCCTGGCCTCCACAGTCACCTGGCCTAAACGCATTTCAGATGAGATAGACCGCAGAGTGAAGGCAAAATGGCCAACAAGTGCTCAGCATCTCTGGGAACTCCTTCAAGACTGTTGGAAAACCATTTCAGGGGATTACCGCATGAAGCTCATTGAGAGATTGCCAAGAGTGTGCAAAGCAACAATCAAAGCAAAGAGTGGTTATTTTGAATAATCTAAAATATAAAACATGCTTTGAGTTATTTCACACTTTTTTGTTTACTGCATAATTCCATATATGTACAGGCTAATTTGTCCCCACCTGATGACAACAATATAGGATGTAATTCCATATTAGATTCTTGATGAATGCGGGTTGTTGCCACTCATACTGCAGAAAAATACATGGATACACATGATAGACAGGGGAGACATGGAACAAAGCATGGGGAGAAGCCATGTAAACCAAACACAAAGAATTAACAAAATGACAACAACTTCAAGAATGCTGGGTCACATAACCAGCCCCCTGACAGAGACCTTAACAATCAATTTTTCCAATTTTATCAACATCACATGATATAGATTGTGGCTCTATGAAAAAGTTCTTGGATAAAAGCACCATTCTAAACCTAGAGGAGGATGAACTTGCATGGCTCAAAAATAACAATACAAGATATCAAGAGGCAACAGCCCCAAGAGAAAACAGTAAGTCTCCTGGACCAGATGGTATCCCGAGCAAATTTTACAAGACACTCAGTGAGATTTTGTGCCCATACCTGCATAAAAGATTTACTCAAGCTTTGGTTGAGAAACTCCTCCCTTCCACTCTTACAGAGGCAATTATAACTGTTATTTATAAAAAAGGCAGGAATGCTGAAAATGTTGGTTTTTCCCATCTCCTTACTAAATCTGGATGTGAAACTATTCTCCAAAATACTCACCAATAGATTAAGCCTCTTTTAAACACGATGAGTACACCCAGATAAGACTGGATATGGAAGCATACATAAAGATCCAATTTTTTGGGGGGGTTGCAACACTTATAATAATTCACTCTATGCAGATGATGTGTTATTATATATCACCCAGCCAGAAAAGGCAATCCACACCATATTAGACAAAATTAAGTTATTTGGGTGCTTCTTTTGATATAGGATAAATTTGAATAAAAGTGAACTAATGCCTATACGTGTGAGCAATGTTCCCTCTAAGCTGCGCATGTAACGCAAAGTTATTTAAGGGCTAGTGTTATTGCAATGGACGAGTTTATTGACTGACGCGCAGAAGAAATGGTTCTTTATGGAGCCTAGATGGTGTGAATGATGAGACCAAAGACTGTAGTATCTTGTACCAAAAATATATTGAATAAATGGGGAAAAGGGGAAATGGACCAAAATAATCAATACAACACACAACATAAATAAATGCCCACAATCAAATAATTGTGTAATAAATAATAAATCAATTGCTGTGATTTCCTGTGCAAGAGTCCTTTTGTTAAGAGTCCTTTTCTTTTTAAAGTTCACTTTTTAAGGTATTCCTCCCTACACTGTAAAATCTAATTAGTTCCCAGAACTCAAAAAAATTATGGAAACTCGTTGCCTCAAAAAAATTGAGTAAAGCTTAGCTAAACATGACTAAGTTAGGACAACTTATTTACTTTGAGTACTCTGTACAAGCTCATTTGTTCCCAGAACTCAAAAAAATTGGATCAAGTTTACATAAGATGACCAAGTTAGGGCAACTTACTCATTTTGAGTACACTGTACAGCCTTGTTAGTTCCCAGAACTCAAAAAAATTATGGAAACTCGTTGCCTCAAAAAAACTAAGTAAAGCTTACTTAAGATGACTGTTAGGACAACTTATACATTGCAAGTCTGCAGTATTAACAATAACTTGATATTTCTGACTGTACAATACTAATTGTTTACCTACTGACAAACATGTTAAGTTCAACTAAATGAAAAAACAATTTGTGGTAACCTGAATATGATTAAAAATAATTAACAACAATTTTTGTAATGATGTTAAAATGAGCCCAACTTTTATTTTCAAACACAACAAAGTATAACAGCCAACATACTGGACACTGTTCTACTGAACAAGAAACAATTATATTGCCATCACTGTTATAATCTTACAATGAAACAAAGTCTCAGATGTAATTATTCTGAAAATAAGTTTAGGTCTACCACAGTTTGTTTTGTACTTACATTACTTATATAATCAAAATAAAATATTTATTGTTCTGTCACAAGTGCAGTCTCTAATTTAAACAACACATTTGTTTTCCATTCCAACACATGAGCTTGGTATGTTGTAATATTTTAAGGATGGCTTGTTTCCAGTCCAGGCATTACTGCCTGAATGACTGTCATGGATCGAGGTGATCCAAATGTAGGTGCAGAAGAAAGTCTTTAACTTCCCTTAAGTACAGTGGCAGTGGATGTGGGTTGGAGATGCAATGAGCTTGAACCTGCAGGCGACCATCTTCACTGACCACACCATCTGTGACGGAGGACTCATCTCTCCTGGTGTCCTGCAAGCAAACAATCATATTTTTTGGAACATGAACTTAATTGCTTTCTTAAAACATTTTTTTCTGCTTTTGGTATAGAACAGACTCCAATTTAGACAATCTCAGGCTCCCTCCCCACCGCAGAGGTGACATTCAATGTCCCAATTGTCAGTCTGCATAGCCCTGACCACCACCCAACACACAATAATGTCATGAAAGCATCATTTTAAAAAGGCTATGCAAACATGGCCAATAACTTTCATTCTAATGATGTGCAAAATGATTTTGGGCACAAAACAGATTTTGCTGTTAGAAAACTTGCAGACTTCACTATATACAGTGTAGACCCCCTAAACTAAGTTTGGGGGATGTGATCTTTCAAGAAATGCAGACCAAACTGTTGTTGTTTGTTTACTTACACAGCATGTCTTGTAGAATTAACTGTGGTCACCAGCAACAGCATAGTGCAGTCATATCTCAAGTCTAATAACAGAAAACAGGAAAAGATCAGTAAAGAAACAACTTCCCAAACCAAAGCACAAATAAAACAATAAGTAAAACAGGCTGATCTAAAGTATGATTAAAGTTCAGCCTGATTAATATAAATGTCACTGACAGTTGCTAATATATTGGAAAACCAAAATACTTACTGATGTCTTTCTGTCCAACAACAGGAGTGCTGGTCCCGAGCCTCAAAGACAGTAAGAAGCCAGCAGAGGGAGAAAAAAACAGAACATTTTTCAGAAACTGATTTGATCCTTAATGGCTGTGCAATCATTGTAACATAGAGTTTGCTTATGTTGTTAAATAAAGGCTAGATTTGACATTAATAGATGCCACAGATGTTCTAAAGCTGCCACAAAGCATGAAAAAACAAATAATAGAAGTCTCCGAAAACGTCGGGGCATTTTTGCCAATATGTGATGTCTTGATAAATCGAGCAGACATTTGAAATTTACACAGCTACATTGTCACCTGAAAATATCTTAAAAGTTTATTTTGTGACCCAGAAAAAGTAATAAGTTTTTCAGCGGCGCTCCTCCGCCATTGCCGCGCTTACAAATGCGCACAGGCTCCGACAACCGCAGCCGACAAATGCGATCCTCCTTTTCCCCAGACTACCCTTTCTGGGTCACAAAATAACCTTTAAGATATTTTCAGGCGACAATGTAGCTATGTAATGCTCAAATATCTACTTAATTTATCAAAATATCACATATTTGCAAAAGTGCTTCCATGTTTTCGGAGAGCTCTGTTATCCACCCCCCACACCCCACCCTACCCCTAACGGCTGCACCTCCCGAAGAATTTTGTCTGGGCTCTTACCTCACTTATTTATTTCAAACGATCAACAGAAAATTTCACCACATAGTTTTATGTAAGGTTTTTAAGGCTGTGGTGTTAATTTTTAAGTAACATGAGCCCAGCGGCAGCAGCAACGCTAGGCTAACACTAACTAGCTAGTAAGATTTTAAACCTAGTGCTAAACTAAGAGAAGCCACAAAATCAGTTTGAATAAGAGTAAACATTTACTCACCAAGTCAGTGTATCAGGTAAAGATCCACAGCAATGACAACAATAATATCTTGAGCTGACGCTTCTCCAGGTTTGCTCAACATATTCCATAAAAAATGCACCGTGAACATGCGGACTGATCCGAGAGGGAGGAGGACGGTAGTCACGTGGCATTTTCAAAACACATCTTTCATCCTTCCGCACTGAGAAGCAAAACTTCCAGCTTACTTAGTTTTTCTAAGTTAAGACAACTCAAATAAATGGAGTTTATCAGCGTTTTTGCATAAAAAGTACTGGTAACTTATTTAAATTGAGTTCTAATAACAAATTGATAAAAATTGAGTTCAGCCTATTTAATATTTTTAATTAAACACAATATTACATTTTACAGTGTAGGGTCCAGTTTCATACAATGGGGAACAAATATGTCCGTAATCCATAGACGGCAAAGCGGGGGAAAAAAAACAAAACAAAGAATGGTCCTACCGGCTCGCCACTTCAATATGAAGAAGATCAATTTAAAGGGAAAAAAAAACCTGACCTGTAGGCCAGAAAAATATCCATTAGTAAATCAAAATCAATTCAGTTTACCGGTAAACAAATACATTTTTCTGCAAGTCTATGTAACAATGCAAATCATCATCATCATCATCATCAATCACAAATGTACAACAGTTAAATTAGTAATCATCTTGGCTACGTAGCTTAATCTATATATTCCAGTAGCGTTCGCTACAAACAAATACAAAAACAACAATAAAGAAAAACAACTGTCTAACAGACAGCATAGCCGAATTCAAGGCAACACATAACAATAATCATTTAATTGCACTTTGTTTCAAAGTAAGCCCATTAAAGTGCTTAAGGAAATAAAGGTGTTCAAAAACAGCGGTTTTTGAACCGGAGTTCTGCTCGCGGTGGGAACGCCGCCGAACAAAGGCATTTCTTTTTTAATCGCGAGAATGATCGACTGGTTACTGACAAAAGGTTGTTATTGGTAGATGTTAAGAACACTTACCTCTGAGGTGATACAATTTTATAGACGGGTTTAGGGGAGAAAAACGCTTTGTTTTCCAACGCGGTTCCACACGACATAAGCTTACAGCCACAGCAGGAGTCGAACCCGGAAGTATCCCTCCACGGCCGTATTCATAGTTGCCGCGACGTGGAAGGAGCCAATCAGGAGAGGGGCCTCAAATCAGCTGGCTTGAGTCATTTGACAGGGAGTAGTTGACATGGGTTACACGCACGTGCGCAATTGCGCACCGCTGGCACGGTCTCTGCGCACAGAAAATCTGCGTTGCGCACAGAAAAAAAAAAAATCTAACCTGAATTGAAATTAAAATTAAAACTTTAACAATTCTGTTTTGCAGTGTTAGTCAGTAAGTGACTGGCTGCTCCCGTATGGGATTAGAACGACGCCCACCTTATCCCATAGTCCAGCCAATAATGCGATTCACATTCGTATATACGCAGCTAATCAACGTTGACAGGCTATGACAGCGTCCTTATATGCCGATACCGGTGTTTTAGCTAGCAAAGCGGCGTGGCTGATGTGGAGTGAAGCCACGTTAATGACAACGTGTACAACCATTGGAGATGTGAGCAGGACAGACGGAACAATTGACGGAAAAAGTGTGGACTTTATACCAGTTTTTAAATTGTGTTGATAGGCCACGTAAAACCAGAGTCATGATAAAAAATATATGCAATGTTTGGTTTTCTTCCTGAATACTATCGTTGTTTATATTTACTGCGGGAAGAAACGGTAAAAACGGCGTTTTATAAGGAAAACGCTCGAAAGCACTCTCTGCCTGTGAGCAAAAACGAAACCAAAACCCCACCCTTTCCTATTGGTGGAAAAATGTACCATGTCGACCAATCAAAAAATGATATGGCAACAGTTGTTTTCAGTTTTCCTTCTTCCCTGTCTTGTTATGTGTGATTACTCCCAGCTGTGCTCTCCTTTTGTCTTATTCCCTCGTTACTCCCTTGTGTATTTACGCCCTGTGTTTTTCTCTGTCTGTTGTTGCGTTGCGACCCCACATTGCTGTGCTTTGCTTTCTCCTCCGTGCTCCTGGTAATTTCTAGTTCTCTGTTCCTGGCGTAGTTTCCTAGTTTGAGTTATGTGTTTCTAGTTTTTTGAGTTTTATGTTAAGATATTTTGATACAGCAGTAAAGATGCCTCCCTTGGTTCATTCCTTTGTTTGGGTCCAATCCTTCCTGCCATACAGGCCTACATGACAAACTGGCTTGAAGGAAGTGGTCATGCTTTGTGATTAAAGGTAATAACATAATATATAAAAAGACTCCAGTATAATTAAGGGCCCTTCATTCAAAACATTACTGAAGGTAATATGTATGATTAACATAAGGTAAATGAACAACAAAAACCAATAATTGCCTTAAGTATATTAAACAATTCTTTCTGATTCTTAGTACATTAATTTACATGTCTTCTAATGTATATACTGCTGAGTTGCTTAATCTTTTATTTTACATCGTAATTGTAATCTATAACATCAATTGTGCAAGGTAAATGTTAGTGTGGAAAAATATCATTAATGCCACTGACGTGTGGTGTTGTTGAAGTACGTGCACAAAATTTTCATCAATCAAATTTGTGTTTAAATACAGGTTTCTATAATTTGCTACTAAATAATATGAATAAACATGCTGAACTGTAGTAATGCTTTCTGATCTCTTAACACTCATTTTGATGGCAACCACAAGTTGATTAGATGGCGCTTGGACCTGCATTGCTGTGTTGATGGCTTCAGCCAAACTATCATATACTCACTTGAAAGACTAAAATACATGAAAAACTAAACTCAGAGTTGTATGAAGACATATAAGTATTTTAAACTTTTTGGATTCACTGATTGAGCTACATTATAGATTATATTGATTTTATTTGTATTAATTAATTAATTTATTTGACAAGGAACTTGACTGAGGCAGGTGAATTTGGAAATATTAAAACCTTGACAAGTTAATGCACAATTTCAGGGAAAGTATGGCTTTGCATTTTTAATTTTTTTTTTCCCCAAGAGAGACTAAGACAAAAGAGAAACATGACAACTCAAACAGCATAATGTGTTCATACTCTGTCAGACCTGGAAGTGTTACGTAATGCAAGAACGAAAGGTCAGTGGCAACCTAATGCAGTTAACAAACATGTCGCCAAGAGGGAAACTACTGTAGAAAAGAAGTCATCTCCTCTATGAATAGCTCAATGGAGGGTGCTGGGAAAAAGCCAGTAGGTGGCACCATAGTTGCTCTTTTTGCAAAGGCCAATATCCTCTGTAATTTGGAAGGTCCTTCTTATTCTGCAAAACAGAAAAGGAAAACAATATCCTTTAAGGTATCTTTATATTATCTCATTTGGCCTAAATCAATTGGCAGTGTGTCATGTCTGAGTTGTTTTCCTGAATGGACACAAAATGCAGACACGATGTCTAAGTTCATTGTGTTTATTTATAGTGAATGATTTGCAAATAAAGACAATTTCAAGCTGTCTGATCCCCAACCTCCCAGTTACAAAAGATGCCCATAAACACAACTGCTTCCTCCTTTCACTTTAGTAACTCATGCGTTTCATCTTTCAACAGTCTATGTAAAAATGTATATGTAACAATGTTATTACAACTGAGAGGATAATTAAGGAGCAGTGGAAGCTGTGTAGTCACTGTTATACAAGTATGTTATGTAATATAAAAATTTCAGAAATGCTAAACTAAATAGTTACATGTGTTTATTGTAAACTAAATTGTCAATAACTTTCTGCATCCTGGAAAAAAATCTCTCCAGAAGGTAACAACCATCTCCTCAGCAGCTCTTCTGTTGCTCCCTTCTGAAGATAGATGAAAAGATCATCCACCTAAATCAACCTCTTCCTCATTTTTGCTTATTTTATCTGAGAATTGTTTACAGATCATCAAGTTGCGATCATAAGATATCCTTTGGAAACCATGCAAGGCTCCCTTCTACACAGCAGAGCAACTGATATTAAATTTGCACTGCTGTTTTTGTTTTGGTTTTTTTGCTAATTTTTCTCCAGCAGTATCTGTTGAACTGACACTTTTTCTGCACTAAAAACTGAAAATAAAACACAAAATTAAATACATCAGCCACATAATCATGTTACAGAATTTGTGAAACCGGTCTTGGATAACCAGTTAATGCAATATATGTGTCATACTCATCACAGAGATTTAAAGCATAATTTTTATGCTGATTTGACAATTCTGGAAAGCTATAATCAAACTCAAATTCTGTGGGTTTGCTGCTCACATGTGACTCTCCAAACTCACAATAATAGCTTGATTAAAATGCTTATCATCTGAAGAATTGCCAGACAGAGATGCCATAAGGGGTTCCAGTGGTCCACGGGAAAGATTCGGGGAAGAGAAACTGATTCTTCTCACTCGTTTGCTCTGCTTGAGGCATCCCACACACAAGCCACTCCAAACTGCAAACATCCACGCTTAAGGTTCCAAGGTTCGGGGAGTATAAGCACTGAGAGACGAAAGTCACAAATAGGTACACACACAAACACACTAAAATTTACAAAGCTGGATTTACAATAATGTATCAAAACTCAATAGTCCAACGACGAGGAGCTCAGAACCACTGCCTTAAGAAGTGGCCTGAGAACATGATGTATCACCAGTGCGTGATTAGGAGCAGGAGCATGGGCCAAAGAAGCAGAAGATCACAGTGAGCACCACCCAGGTAGAGCAATAAGAGAGAGAGAGAGAGAGCAAAACCAAACAAAACATGTAGCCTTGAGGAGCCAGCCGGGTAGACACAGGGACCATGACAGAAAACATGTTTACTTTTTCTTTACCATCAACACAGGTTCCACAGTTTTGATTTCAGCATACAAATGTAGACTCTTGTGTAAATATTAACATATGTTCTAACAAGAATTATTAGTCCACTTTAATATTTACTTACAGTAAATTAATAAAATGAGTATTAGAAAAATAAGTTTAGAAACATTCATATAATTTCAGAAATAAGCACAGCAGTTCACCAACTTCGTTTGTTTCACAATGTGAACTTCACATCGTGGATCTAATCACAGAGAGTTTGATAAGACTGATTTGTCCCTGCCCTTTGTGATCAGAGCTGAGAGCCTTATGTGAATAAAAATGATCAAAGTGCTAAAACAGAGCTTTTCCCTGTTTTCTAATAATAAAGCATTTTTATTCTTAATGAAACGTGTGTGTGTGTGTGTGTGTGTGTGTGTGTGTGTGTGTGTGTGTGTGTGTGTGTGTGTGTGTGTGTGTGTGTGTGTGTTTGTGCGCGCGCGCATGAGTCAGCTTCAACCTTGTTTTTTGTGTGTCTGGAAGAATGCAGGAAGACAAGAAGACTCATCATACACATAATCCTGTGGTTTTGCTGAGGACTATTATGTGTAATTATTACTTAATACCGATGTAAGTAAGTATAATGAACAGGGAGGGAGGGACTGACCCAGCCTGATCTGTGAACCTGCAAATTGGTTGCATTGTTTTCATTCTCCTCTCTGCTCATTTTTGGCATGTTAGATGGTTAACTCAGAAAGATTTACATTGTACTACTCACTGAATGCCCAGGGGATGCTGCTTTCCTGTTCTGTGATTGTAATCAACTCAGTACATGGGGATAAGCGCATCTTCGGATCCATTTGTGGTCATCCGTCCTCCAACCTCTCCTCACTAAAGATGAGAACAAAATCAGCATTAGCTCAGAGTAGGTTAGTTAGATAAGTATAGTTCAGGTGATTTGATCATTGTTTGTGGTAGAAGAGTCTGGCTGCTAAACTGCTCTACGTGCACTCTAGACAATTCACCAACTGAACACATTTGGCACATCATGGAATAAATGTAGCTATAAATAAAAGAAACATAGAATTAATAAAGTTGACTGTAACAAACTTTGTCTTTGAGTAAAACTCATTATGAAGGGAGAACCTCCAGCACATAATGAAAAACCTGTTCATCTGCCACATTAATAGCTTTAGTTGGTAATTGCAATGGCACTTTAGTTGGCTGACAGCACAAGCACGTTAACCCAGTTGTGCTTTCAAAATTCTGGTTATATGAATAAGCTTTAGCTGCATACTTTCAGTTTATTTTAAACCGGCCCATCAGTGTTAAAGTCAAAATAAAACAACTAAATCAACTTTATGCACACATAATGTTTGCATTTCTTAAGTCTAATATACAATTTACAATTTGTTTTTTTGTGTGTTATTAATTTTATCTTTGTTATGACTCATAAACTCTAAGTGATGTACTCTTACAGAGTGCTTCCATTCATAGCCTACAATGAGAATGAAAATTTTACTCATTAAGATCAAGAAGCAGCTACAAATCAGACACTACCAGGTACGACAAACTAAGTTAAACTAGTAGAGATTGCAGTGACATTAACTGTTAAAAACTGGACTGTCACCCTGTAATGCTGCATAGTGTAAGGGCCTTCTGATGTTTCTAAAGTGTAATGCATTTTAATATTATTAATAAAAAACAAAAAATAATTTGTTGTACATTACAAATACATGTATTTTCCCGTGTTTCAGTTTCTATGAAAGTAGTCTCTGTCACTAATTCTTAAACACTCCCTTTGAATAGTGGAGGGAGGAGCATTTAATGATCTCAGTACAATGCAGAGTCAGACATAAAAACAGTCTGTCCTGAGAGCAGTGACAAGTAACAACAACCATCATGGGAAGAAAAATTATTTGCTGGATAATACTGCTTGGACATTTTCATGCAGCACAGAGTAAGTATTTATTACAATGTGGGATACTAATAACTAAACAATGTTTATTATAAAGTAAATAAATGTTGCTAGATATTTGCATGCTTTCAGTGCATCCTCAAAAAAAACTAATATTCTCATAAAAACAAAATGTCAACTAATGTCCAGATGACTTCCATATTTATTCCATTTTACTCTAAACAAGACCCAAATTTTACTGAATTGTATTTTTTTCTGTTTGACATTAGGGCTGCAGTTATCGATTATTTTAGTAATTGAGTATTCTGTTGAGTATTCTATCGATTATTCCATCGATTAATTGGATAAGAAATCATTTGGGATTAATAATGAGCAAGAATGAATATTCAAAAGATAAAAAACACAGCTCTTTCAAAATGAACTGCACATTAGTTTCCATTTTAGAAACTGCGATTTTTTAAAGTTTAACTGCATACAACATCTGTCAAAAAAAAACTTAAACCTTTGACTGTATTACATTTTTTAAAGAAAGCATTTTCTTAAATGCAACAATATATAAATAATCTGAACAAAATTGGAAGGCTAAATTTAAGTGTGAAAGTGAATGAGTGGCTGCAATGAAGAAAAGCGAGCATATCAGTTTGCTCTGTGCTTTGATACCAGTTTTTGTGTCGGTGACAAAGAGACTTTATAATGGTGTAGACATTAATTACTTTTATTTTTATATTTTAAAATATGAAAGCAATTTAATTAACACAATATTTTATATTGTTTCACTTTCAATCTCTAAAAAATCATGAAAGCCTTGAAATGAATATGGTCTATTACACCCTATGCTCTGCTTTAGACTCACCACTCTTTGCAGGTGTCGCTTCCATGTAAAATAGGATGGCTGCGTCATAATTTATATCATATAGTTTAAACATGGTATCAGACTAAGCTAACAGTTCGTCTGTATTTTAATATACTTTTGGAGGCTTACAACAGATTTTTTTTGCTGTGTAAAAAAAATTAGGTTGTTCTATGAAGGATTCCCGATCGTTTTTTCGCCAGTGGATCAGGAACAGTGCTGCAGTTTTAGACGCTAGAACCGTGTTTTCTTCACTCAGCCTGGGCTCACCCTCTCAGTAATGCCTCCGCCTCTTTGCTCTTCGCAAAACACTCCAGCTCCACGTTAAACAGTGCCATCATTTTCACTGCTGCTGTTGTGTTTTTTCTGTTGAACTTTTAATTCATACACTGCTCCTAAATACATTTCTATTGCATGTCTGTTTTTAGTGTGGGTAAAAACTTCCATTTTCATGGTGACAGCGGAGCGCTACAGATCCATGCATTAAGCATCAAAGCAAAGAATTTGTGATTTTTTTTAAAATAATCAAATTATTCACATTACGGGAGTCAGTGAAGCCCTATTACACAAATTGGGTATTGACAGCAAAAAGATTACAGGTATAAAACAATATATTACTTAATAATAATACTTAATAATCAACAACTGCCTTTATATACTTTATGTAATTTTGGATAATAGCCATGGAGACAGAAGGTGCATAGAAAACCAAAGATCCTATATAAAATAAATGGTAAAAAAGATGGTAAAGCAATGATCAATACCAATTGAGATGTAGGGTAAATGTGCTTTATGGCATAGAACCTACTGCAGACATAATACAGTTTAAGGATTTTTTTTAAATAAACCTAATTACATTATAGAGAATATATTTAATTTGTAAAGCGGTTCAACTGTACCTAATAATGTGAATGCTCTAAAGCACCTTAAAGCATGTTGAAGGAAAGTAGACGGAAAATATTTAACACTGTCATATACTAACAAAATGCATATTTACAGTACAAGAGAAACTTTTAGGCAAAGTGAGAATGATACAGTAAAGAATCGTGTAAAGTTTGGAAAGTCACACTGCTTGATGATAATCTTCAAAACTGTTGATAATAAAAGAACTATTGTATCAACAGTCATGACAACAGCACAAAACACAACTGGAGCACCAACCACCACAACTGCACCTCCAACAACAACTAATGCAGCTGTGACTACCACATCAGTAGCACCAACAGTAACTACACCAACACCAATCAACATGACCGCAGCTCCAAACACTATAGCACCAGCAACATCTACCACAACTGTTGCACCAACCACCACAAGTACAGTGCCATTCATTACAACAGCAGCTCCGACCACCACAACTGCTGCACCAACCACCACAAGTACAGTGCCATTCATTACAACAGCAACTCCGACCACCACAACTGCTGCACCAACCACTACAAGTACAGTGCCATTCATTACAACAGCAACTCCGACCACCACAACTGCTGCACCAACCACTACAATTACAGTGCCATTCATTACAACAGCAACTGTGACAACCACAACTGCTGCACCAACCACTACAAGTACAGTGCCATTCATTACAACAGCAACTCCGACCACCACAACTGCTGCACCAACCACCACAACTGCTGCACCAACCTCTACAACTACAGTGCCATTCATTACAACAGCAACTCCGACCACCACAACTGCTGCACCAACCACCACAACTGCTGCACCAACCACTACAATTACAGTGCCATTCATTACAACAACAACTGCGACCACCACAACTGCTGCACCAACCACCACAAGTACAGTGCCATTCATTACAACAGCAACTCCGACCACCACAACTGCTGCACCAACCACCACAACTGCTGCACCAACCTCTACAACTACAGTGCCATTCATTACAACAGCAACTCCGACCACCACAACTGCTGCACCAACCACCACAACTGCTGCACCAACCACTACAATTACAGTGCCATTCATTACAACAACAACTGCGACCACCACAACTGCTGCACCAACCACCACAACTGCTGCACCAACCACTACAACTACAGTGCCATTCATTACAACAGCAACTGCGACCACCACAACCGCTGCACCAACCACCACAACTGCTGCATCATTCCTTACAACAGCAGCTCCGACCACCACAACTGCTGCACCAACCACTACAACTACAGTGCCATTCATTACAACAGCAACTGCGACCACCACAACTGCTGCACCAACCACCACAACTGCTGCACCAACCACCACAACTGCTGCACCATTCTTTACAACAGCAGCTCCGACCACCACAACTGCTGCACCAACCACTACAACTACAGTGCCATTCATTACAACAGCAACTCCGACCACCACAACTGCTGCACCAACCTCTACAACTACAGCACCATTCCTTACAACAGCACCTCCGACCACCACAACTGCAATAACTATACCAACCGCAATCAACATGACCGCAGCTCCAAGCACTATAGCACCAGCACCATCCACCACAACTGCTGCCACAACAACCACCACAACTGCTGCACCAACCACCACAACTGCTGCACAATTCCTTACAACAGCACCTCCGACCACCACAACTGCTGCACCGACCACTACAACTGCAATAACATTCATTACAGCAGCAACTTCAATTATCACAACTTCAGCACCACTCACAAAAACAACCACCACAGAAGGTGACTCCAATTTATTTGAAAAAATATACAGAGCATATGATATAATAGAGAGACTTAGCGAAGAATCTATTCAGCTTTAAGGCATCTGTTTGTTTTAACACCATCCATGTTCCGTAACAGTGAAATGCACCCTCAGTCAGAAATTACAAAAAAAAAAATACAAAAATAAAGAAATAAATAATTTTTAAAAATTCTAAAGATATTTCTGGTTATACACAGAATAAGACACAGACAGACTTATTACATATGTATCTTTGTAAAACTGAAATTAACTTCCAAAATGTTTGTATGATGGAAGAAATCTTAACTGAGTAGTAACAGAGACCACCAGATCCCATTATGAGGGAAATAAATTGCCCCATGACACCAGAGCAGCAAAACAGTCCCTTTCGGTTTTCATGGAGCTTGCTCTGACTTCAGTTAAGCAGAGATGTGAACAAGGAAGAGGGAGGGATCCTTAAGCTTTGCCTCCTCCAGGAAACCATGCTGATGTTGATGTACCCATGAGAGACCTTTGCACAAACTGTCTCCCTGCCCCTCGCTGATTTCAAAATTTCAAAACAGGCGAAGCCCCAGCAAGCTTCCATGTCCCCATTGAGGCATTAGACAAGAGCGGGTGGCTACAGAAAGGCACGTAGCCTTGAGATGGTCCTGCTACCACTCTCAGGAAGCATGCTTTAGTCACTGCTTTAAAAGTTAAACATCCTGTGCATACACAGTGTTAACCAAGTGTCACAACCACATCCTGCTGTTAGATGGCCCAATAACACAAGTTTTGAGGAACCTACAGGATGGACAATCCAAAATCCTGCCAGTTTCAGCTGCCAACTGAAAAATAACCATAAATATGTTACAAAGTAAGATTGAATTGCATTTACAATACATTATATAGCTAATTTGGCCCCATTGTTTTTTTTAGTGCAGGGCTCAAATACAAAGGTAAACTTCAAATTGATAGAAGTTTTCACTTGTAATTGATATGTAACACTTTTCACACATGAAAAGACAAAAAAATTACAAGTTCCACAATTTTATGTTCTTTTATTCAATTCTAATTGTAATATTTTAAACCCTAAAGCCCTGCAAGCACTAGCACATATGAAGATGAGGATAACTACCTATGGAGCGGTCAGCAATGCAACAATCATCAGACTTCTTCAAGAGGTAGGCCTAATTATCTCTTATTTACAACAAGTTTGCTTTGCGTTTAATTCTTTAAACTTTGAATGATAAGAAAATGAGATAAACATTCTTTGTATTTTCTTTCTCGTTAGTTTTTTAGCAACCAGATCCTGAATGGAACAGCCCACAGTCTCTCTGTGACAAACATTCAACAAGTGAGAGTTGGCCCATAAACACTTTGCATGGATGGAAGTCTACATGAAAACATAACATGTTTAGCCGACTGTTCTCATTAAATTGTTGGCTGTCTGAGTGGAGTCCAAAGAACAATGTTGGCTTTATAGATGCTTGGGAAACTTTCTGGGGAAAAATGGATCTTGTTAGAAGAGATGGTAGCCATCTCACTTTGCATGTAGCAGCTCTCATTTCTAAAAAGTGACTGTCCAGAGTTGAGACCAGGAAGGAGAGTTGCAGTCTCACACGCCTCGCTGCAGCTTCTCTCCTCCCATTATCACATCGGCACCTAATAGTAAAACAGCAAAATGTGGATTATTAAACTTTAGGTCTCTTCCTTCTAATTCCCAGTTAGTACACGAATTAATAATTGATCAACAAACTGATCTACTCTGCCAAACAGAAACCTGATTACAGCAGGATGATTATGTTAGTTTAAATGAATCAACACCTCCAAGTTATACAGAATCCTAGAAGCACAGGCCGATTGGGTGTGTGGCAGCAAGTGTCTCACTAATCTAGAAGATCATCATTTACCTTTGGCCTTTGGTGAAGCTAGAACATCTTCCTATTCATCACAGATCGATGAAAATAAGAAGAACCCTAAGTTTCATTTCAGCACTGTAGCCAGACTGACAAAAAGTCTGAGCTCTTTTGAGACAAGTATTCCTTTAACTAGTAATGAGTTCATGAATTTCTTCTCAAGTAAAATTTTAACTATTAGAGCAACAATTACTTAAAATTAAGTTCAGCTACTCAGTAACATTAATATTTATTTAGAGTCTTTTTCTCCAATTGATCTTTCTGACTTAACTCCAGTTATTACTTCCTCCAAACCATCAACATGTCTCTTAGACCCCATTCCTACAAAACTGCTCAAAGAAGTCCTGCCATTAATTAATGCTTCAATCTTAAATATGATCAACCTATCTCTAATAATCGGCTATGTACCACAGGCCTTCAAGCTGGCTGTAGTTAAACCTTTACTTAAAAAGCCATCTCTAGACCCAGCAGTCTTAGCTAATTATAGGCCAATCTCCAACCTTCCTTTCATATCAAAAATCCTTGAAAGAGTAGTTGTCAAACAGCTAACAGATCATCTGCAGAGGAATGGCTTATTTGAAGAGTTTCAGTCAGGTTTCAGAGCTCATCACAGCACAGAAACAGCTTTAGTGAAGGTTACAAATGATCTTCTTATGGCCTCTGACAGTGGACTCATCTCAGTGCTTGTCCTGCTAGACCTTAGTGCTGCGTTTGATACTGTTGACCATAATATTCTATTAGAGCGATTAGAGCATGCTGTAGGTATTACAGGTACTGCGCTGCAGTGGTTTGAATCATATTTATCCTAGAGACTCCAATTTCTTCATGTAAATGGAGAGTCTTCTTGATACACTAAGGCTTATTATAACGTTCCACTGAAAAGCCTTCAGTTGATCCAAAATGCTGCAGCAAGAGTACTGACAGGGACTAGAAAGAGAGAGCAGATTTCTCCTATACTGGCTTCCCTTCATTGGCTCCCTGTTAAATCCATAATCAAATTTAAAATCCTGCTCCTCACATACAAGTTCTTGAATAATCAGGCCTCATCTTATCTTAATGACCTTATAGTACCATATCATCCCATTACAATACTTCGCTCTCAGACTGCTGACTTACTTGATGTTCATAGAGTATCTAAAAGTAGAATGGGAGGCAGAGCCTTCAGTTTGGATTCGGGACACAAACACCCTCTCTGCTTTTAAGATTAGGCTTAAAACTTCCCTTTTTGATAAAGCATATAGTTAGGACTCGATCAGGTGACCCTGCATCCTCCCTAATTATGCTGCAATAGGTCTAGGCTGCTTGGATTGAGTGTTTCTTCTTCAGTCACTTTTTTAACACATTTTGGTTTGGTAACATATGTTTTCATGCACCTCTCTGCATTTTATGGGAGATTATGTATCGGAATTTCAGGAGCAGGACCATGCCTCATCTATATAGGTTCCCCCAGTTCTGCAAGCTGCTCATTCTTGTTCACGTGCCCTACCCTCTCTCCCTCCTTGTTTTCACCTCTTTAACTTCTTCACTTCTATTTAGTGCATGGGGATTTGCCAGGCCCAGGAGCCGTTGCCAGTCCCCTTCGAGGCCTTCCTCAAACCGCAGCTCAATTCATGTCCAAGCATTCACCTTTCCGTAAATGCTGTCAAACCTAAAATGAGGACATTAGGCCCAGCTAGTGAATTATTAGTTATTACCTTTACCTTACCTTAAAATATAAAACACTTTGAGGCAACTGTTGTTGTGATTTGGTGCTATATAAATAAAATAAATACATACATAAAATGTGCGTTTTGGTTCGGTTTTGGATCTACCCATATGGAAAAGAAATAGAAAAAACTTATAAAAGACTTGCATCAGATGTGGCCTACTTCATATATATAAGGCTTATATGATTTTTCCCTCTACACTTCCACAAGTAAATCTGTGCATGACTTGTGTGTATTTATCAATATTTTCGAACCTGATTTTGTTTGTTCTTCCAAAAAAAACCAGTGCGGAATAAAAGTAAAAGTAAGTGGTCAGAACTGCTGTTGTAAGGAATGGTGCAACACTGTAGCCATAAGACCTCAGTGGTGTGTGACAGTGGTGAGATCCCTCCTCAGAGTCACCGTATATTTCCTCACTGAAGTTTATAGGGTACCAGCCTTTATTAAGTCTAAGAGGAATTCACTGACTCATATTAATTAAGTAAATTAAATAAAATGCAAAATACACAAAACAAAAAACTATCTAAAACAAATTCACAGACCAAAAGTGAAAATGAAGTGTCGGTGACGCATTAAAGGTCATTCTCATCTATTCATTTTTAGAAATGAAAACATGTTAGCAAACCTGTTTTGTTTAAATGGAAAATAGAAAAAAGGGTGTGGTAAAGCTGACATGACAATTTGACAAAAGATGAGGTGAGTATCTAAGTTTGAGATTACACGTTCATTATATAAAGTGCAGGTCTAAGCTTTAGTATCACAGTCACTGCAGGACTGAGCTGTTCATTGCAATGAAGCTGACTTCTCTGATTCTCCTCTGGGCGCTCTCCAGCACAGGTAACTCCACTTTTTATCATTCAGGATCTAATTGAAAAATTGTCAAGTCTAAATCTTACAGTAAAAAAAATAAATAGATCTTAAAAGTAAGTTTAAGTCTCTTTTCCCAAAAACACCCAAGCAGTTTACAAGGTAACAGGTTACTATGCACACATGTCACCACATACAGTGGCTTGCAAAAGTATTCGGCCCCCTTGAACTCTTCCACATTTTGTCATATTGCAGCCACAAACATGAATCAATTTGATTGGAATTCCACATGAAAGACCAATACAAAGTGGTGTACACGTGAGAAGTGGAACGAAAATCACACATGATTCCAAACATTTTTTACAAATAAATAACTGCAAAGTGGGGTGTGCATAATTATTCAGCCCCCTTTGGTCTGAGTGCAGTCAGTTGCCCATAGACATTGCCTGATGAGTGCTAATGACTAAATAGTGCACTTGTGTGTAATCTAATGTCAGTACAAATACAGCTGCTCTGTGACGGCCTCAGAGGTTGTCTAAGAGAATATTGGGAGCAACAACACCATGAAGTCCAAAGAACACACCAGACAGGTCAGGGATAAAGTTATTGAGAAATTTAAAGCAGGCTTAGGCTACAAAAAGATTTCCCAAGCCTTGAACATCACACGGAGCACTGTTCAAGCCATCATTCAGAAATGGAAGGAGTAGGGCACAACTGTAAACCTACGAAGACAAGGCCGTCCACCTAAATTCACAGGCCGAACAAGGAGAGCGCTGATCAGAAATGCAGCCAAGAGGCCCATGGTGACTCTGGACGAGCTGCAGAGATCTACAGCTCAGGTGGGGGAATCTGTCCATAGGACAACTATTAGTCGTGCACTGCACAAAGTTGGCCTTTATGGAAGAGTGGCAAGAAGAAACCCATTGTTAACAGAAAACCATAAGAAGTCCTGTTTGCAGTTTGCCACAAGCCAAGTCATGACATATATGTTTAATGTTGTGTGAATACAAGACATCAGCTGTGTTGCAGGGATCACGAAGCAATGTCCACAACACATTAGTTTGGTAGATTTGGTTTCCAAGCGTAAGAAAGTATTTCTGAGTACACAGAAGATTAAATGATCTAATAAGTTTTATGATCATTTTGTCAAATTAACTTATGTTGGCTGTATTTTACGGTTGTTTGTCATTTAAGTGTCAGCTTGTACAGTACAACAAGGATATTAAACAAGACAATCTGATCAAAGACCATTTGAAAGAGGTGTCATTAATACCATTGCTTTACCACTACAAACGCACATCTCACTCTGAGAAGCCTGTCGACCAGGAAAATAAATTTCACACTCACTCCTCGTGTAAACAAGGAAATTGGCGGCTGTAATTTTAGTGTGGGGAGCATACCAAGTGTTTGAATGTTGTAACTTGTATCTGTTGTACTGAGAAAAAAAGGCCTCTGGAAATTCAATTTTTAACTGCTGTTCGACTATTCCTAAAGACTTCTTTCCAGTTCACTTGATGAACTTAAAAGCACTCCCTGCTCCCTCCAAGACATTGTGTGCACAGGGGAACCTTTCATTTTGCATCATTAGTTATAATTTTAATTCATAATCACATTTATAGATATTGTCTCACAGCAAGACGTTCAATTTCACCATCAGGCCGGGGTCTTTCTGTGAGGAGTTTACATGTTCTCCCCGGGCACTCCAGCTTCCTCCCACAGTCCAAAGACATGCAGTTAGTGGGGTTAGGTTAACTGGAAACTCTAAATTGCCCATAAGTGTGAATGTGGGAGTGAATGTGAGCGTGAATGGTTGTCTGTGTCTATGTGTTAGCCCTGCGACAGACTGGCGACCTGGGTGTACCCTGCCTCTCACCCTAAGACAGCTGGGATAGGCTCCAGCACCCCTGAAAAGGAGAAGCGGAAGCGAATGGATGGATAAATGGATGGACATTTATAGATACATTGACACAGATATTTATATGACAATTTAAATCTGGCACACAGTATTTAAAACAAACACAAAAAAGAAAAACATGCAAGTAAAAGTATAGCGTTTTTTCATATTTTAAAGGTATTGTGAAAATATTTATTCATTCATGTAATGAATGAATAAATATCATTACATCATTACATGAAGGAACCTTTAAAAAAACAAAAAAAAAACAAGCGCGTCCATGCTCACAGGTGTACACACAGGTGATCACACACACAAACTACACCCTTTTTGGCTCCTACCTCAAAGCACACTGTGCGCTGTCGATCTTACGTGCTGCACAATAATGTTTAATATTTAGTATTTACTGTCATATTCCCATAGATCATTGTGATGATGTTTATTACTCTCGTTTTCTTCTGCTTGCTTTCTTCTTTCTTTCTCAACAGGTGATCCAGGTGATCGATATATGTATTTTTTGTCTGCTTATTCTGTTGGTTTTTGGTTTTTTGCCCTTTTTCCCCGTCCCTCTTCCCCGCTGTTTTTCTTTCCCTCTTTCTTTCTCCCCTTTCCTTCCCCCAGTCAAGTCTGTCCCGTATTCAGCAAGTGAAAATAAAATAAACAATAAAAGGTGAATCAAATGGACCATTACGGCAAGGCTGGGATGGTCCATTTGGTAAAGTAAATCCGTTGGGCATCTTTCTTCGCCTTTAGACAATAATTCTGATGGCAAAAGAACCAAACGGGACAGGTTAAAAAGAAAAAAAAGAAAAAAAAATTTATTCATGTTTCAAAATTCCCTACTTTTAAAGTATAAATAATTTTCATAAATCTGGCACACACCAAAATAAAAAAATGTCATGCCATTAGGGAAAATGGAGCAACAACTGCATATTTTTAAACAGGTAGGTTGATGAGAATCCGTGATTTCTGTCTGCCATTAGATACATCAGTGGATAAATCTTAATCTGCATCTACCACAGTTGTTACATGACGGTAGGAAAAGTAATGACAAAGCACAAGAGCAGTGAATGTAGGCCATAATCTGCAGCTGTAATATGCTGAGGACGGGTGTGCAGTGTATCCTTCTCAATGCTGCCACCTTGTGATGGAGCTGAGGAGGTGCAGGCTGAAGCCCTGGAAGGTTTCTTTGAACAGACGCTCCAACAGAGACACGATGGCGCTCTCAGACAGCAGAGACTGCTCACGGGACCAAGAGAAAACCATTTACAGAACAATGACAAGTGAAAATACTTTTTTTTTCAAGGATCAACTAGCAGTCTTTTTTTCTTCTTTTTATTTACTTTTCAAAGATTGAATTAACAACTTAGATGAGCTCATATGCTTACTATTCTGCCCTCACTGCTACACTGGATACAGTTATGCAGATAGATAAACTCCTCGACAACTGACAGGTGTATTGTCCCTTTTATTGATGCTGCCTTCAATTATCAACAGAGTGAAACTACAAACAAAAGGAAATAAGCAATATTCAGTCTATATATTCACACGACAATGCAAATCAGTTGACTAAACTAGCTAACATTGGAAAGAAAGTAAATCTGAATACTAGTGATGTGTCCTGTGTGTCGAAGCTTCGAATCGTGTGTCGGGTAATCTCGGGGGAGTTTTTGTGAAGCGCGTATCGAGGCTTGCTTTGATTACGTATGCAGTGACGTTCGAGGCCTCGCGAGCAGTCCGTACCACGTGACTGATTCAGGAACTGTCTCGCGCCAGATTCGAAATAAATGGGCAGCAAAACACAGCTGATTTCCCATCACGCTGTGTTGTGGAATTGGATTACGTACGTGCTACATAGTTACTTGAGCATTTCTTCTTCGATGGAGCCAGCAAGGAAGAGATTTTTCTCCTCTTCTATAAAGTATGCACACAGTAATAAATGTCACAAATGATAAGTACCATAATATAAATAAACAACACTACAGATTCTATAACCTGATATATGCCTTTTAGTTTATTAAAAAGTGAAGCGCCACACAGTTTGTGTCATTATCCAGATGTACATAAGCATGATTACACAGTTATTGGGGTGGGTTTTGATTATCAATTAAAATCGATTCTAGCTTGGATAACGTGATATTGATCCTGAATCGATTTTTAATATAAATTTATTTTGCCTGAAACGCCAAATTTCAACAACCACCAAACAGCTAAAACAGTAAATGAGAGCAGGAACACAGATTCTGCTCATAGACGCAAACACAAAGCGCGGACCTGCTGACGGATCAGAATCAGTGAGATGTCGCATTTCTCACCCGACGATATTGACCAAACCAGCAGCAAAAGAAGATCCAAACTACGCTTCATATAAACATCGTCATGAATTCCCTCTGACTTTTGCTGTTTTGCTTCCACCAGGATAGAATCACACTTCATGCACAGCTTTCTCTCTCTCTCTCACACACACACACACACACACACAGTATACTTCAAGAAGTTTCCCGTCTAAAAATCTGTTTTCTGCATTATTCGCTTGCTTGTTACACATACGACTACCGTTGTTTACAGCGCTGTCAGCCGCTGTTTTTTTCCTTTTACTTACTTCCGAAAAGAAAACCTAATTTCTGCTGTTCAATAGGCTACTAAACAAATTTAAACTTTTTAACATTATGCAAAATTTTTAAACGCTAAGGTGTGTCTCTAATAAATCCTCTGTAATTTGCTCTGCTTCAATTCAGCAGCATCAGGTAATGTTCATTTGTTGATTAATGGTTTTCTTTCATTTTTGATCTACTGCTGAATATTTTTATAAAATCGTTTTTCTGTTTTTAGCCTTAGCTTTCTTTTTATAGTTATAAAAATATGTAAATGTACTGATCTATGATCTGAATTATACTATTGACTGACTGTCTGAGGCTAACAGTTACACAATCATACCAAAACTGTGTCCTGATAGTTTCCACTTTTTTTGTATCAGACATACTGAGACAATATTCGGGATAAATAACCATGAAAACAATTTATTCAGTTTAGAGGTTTACACATCATTATAATCAAAGAGCCTGTTTCACTTGAATCGTCCACTTGATGGCGCAGTAGAGCAAGTGAATCATCACAATGCTTCGAACCATGAGTCGACCAGTTGGATGGAAAGCTTCACTTCATCACGAGGCTTCATCTCACCATCACTACTGAATACGGTACACCTTTAACCATGAAAGTGCATAAATAATAGCATATATAGTTGCATTAACTCTTGTTCAACTTAAATACTCACAAGCGATGCTTTCTGTAAAACAACAAAGAGGATGGATGCAGATGTTTATCAGAACAACATGCTGAGTCAGTCTTTTCTCAAAGTGTGCTGCATACTAACTCTACAGCTAACAAAAAACAAAACTTGGCATGAAAGAACTGTAGTGACTCCTGCTGGTGGGAAGAAGAACTACACCAGCACACTCCCCGTCTGACATCAATTCGATGTCATCACCATCTTTAAGGATCAATGTCTCTATTAGTATTTCGCAGTAGGAGAACAGTCTCTGTCACTGGTCGTAAGAAGGTTTTAGATGTACCTCCAGAAGCGACCTTTACCTCAGTCTTTCTGACATGTCCGTCTTGGCTAGGAAAGGCCTCAACAACCACCCCCATGGGCCAGTGGTTTCTTTTAGCTCCACTGTCCTTTAGAAGAACTAGATCTCCCTTTTGAAGATTTTGACTCACAGATTGCCATTTTCTTCGCTCTTGGAGTGTCGGCAGGTACTGTGTTTTCCAACGGTGCCAGAAGACATTTGAAAGATGTTGCACTTGTCTCCATTGACGTCCGAACAAATCTTTATTGTCAAAGTGCCCGGGTGGCGTAGGTGGTAATCCAGTTTTCTGCGTAAGGAGGGTAGCAGGCGTAAGAAGAAAGGGGCAATCTGGATCTGATGAGACTGGCAGTAGCGGTCGAGAGTTTACGATAGTGGTTACCTCTGCTAGAAGGGTAACGAGAACTTCATGGGTCAACGGGCGAACTGGGTTGACAGTTAGCATAGAGTCCAGTATGCGCTTCACGATGCCAATCATGCACTCCCAACTTCCTCCCATATGAGAACTATGAGGAGGGTTGAAGATCCATGTGCATTCATTCTTGGATAAAAAGTCTTGAATTTCCTGGTTGTCGCAGTGTTTTGAAGTTATTCCGAGCTCCTTGCACGCTCCCAGAAAGTTGGTCCCACAGTCGGACCTCAACTGCTTTACTGGTCCTCTGATAGAGATGAATCGTCTCAGAGCATTGATAAAACTAGACGACTCCATCGTCTCGATGACCTCAACATGAATGGCCCTGATGCCCAAGCAGGTGAAGATGACGGCCCAGCGTTTGCTGCTGGCAAGGCCTCCTCTTGTTCTCCGAGAGTTTACTGTCCACGGACCAAAGACGTCAACTCCGACATAAGTAAACGGGGGGCAGACTGTCACACGATCGAAGGGTAAGTCTGACATTTTTTGCTTTTCTGTGTTCCACCTGAGCTTGCGGCAAATTATACAGTGGTGGATGACTGAGCTGATGCTCCGTTTACCACCAACAATCCAGAAGCCAGCCGATCTCATGGTCCCTCTGTGAAATGGCGCCCCTGGTGCTGCACCTGTTGGTGGTAGTGTCGGATTAGTAGAGTAGTTAAATGGTGGTTGCCTGGGATGATAATGGGGTGTGCTTTGTCGCTTTCCATGCTGGCTTGTGAAAGGCGACCACCAACCCTGAGACAGTCTGCATTGTCTTTGAAAGGAGAGAGTTTTCTGAGAAGGCTCTGTTTTGGAATGCCTTTTTGGGCTTGAAGACATGTGAAGATGTCAGGGTAAACCTCGTGTTGAAGACCACTCAGAACAACGCTCCTTGCCCTACTGTAATCTTCTGGACTGAGACTTATGCCAGCCATGACACTTTTTTGGGGGAGTGCTGTTCCTGTAACACCTTGCAATATGAATGAGCCTTGCTGTGGCTCTCAACAGTGACCCCCAAGTAGAGAAAGACACGAATCGTCTCGTTTCGAGGAAAGAAGCCGAAACATTGGTTGAAAGTGATGTCACTGTTGGGCGGATCTCAGGATCTGATTCAGGATTGACTAGTTCAAAGGTGTGTTTAGTCACTTCAGGAGTTGATCTCAGTAGGTAATCTGGTCCTTTGAGCCATGCGCTCGATGAGAGTGCACTAGCTGGGATTGATCTTGAAGCTGTGTCGGCCGGGTTAAGCTCTGTTGGAACGTAGTTCCACTGCTCTGGGTTGGACGATTTTCGAATCCTTTGTACGCGATTGCATACGTAGACGTAGAATCGTCTGGATTCATTCTGTATGTATCCAAGTACCACTCTGCTGTCTGTGAAAAATCCTGTAGAATGGAAGGGAACATCGATTTCTTCTGTGATAATGTCAGCAATCTCGACAGTAAGAACAGCTGCACATAGCTCGAGCCTGGGGATTGTTATTTCCTGCTGCGGTGCAAGTTTTGCTTTGCCAAACACGAATCCCAGTTCGCTTTTGCCTTCTGAATCTGTGAGCTTGATGTAGGCTACTGCAGCGATAGCTTTCGTAGACACGTCACAGACTATACAGAGCTCCCTTTTTTCTGCACCACTGAAGGATATGGAGGTGTACATTCTTGGTATTCTGACTTCTTCGAGAAGTTTCAGGGACTCTTTCCATGCGCTCCACTCTTGGAGCAACTTTTCTGGGAGTGGATCATCCCATTGACATATGTCTGTGGAAAGTTCTCTAAGGAGAGCTCTGCCTTTGATGCTGACCGGAGCTGCAAACCCAAGAGGGTCAAACAGACTGTTGACAACTGAAAGTACCCCTCTGCGGGTATAGGGCTTCTCAGCAGTGGACACTTGAAACGTGAATTTGTCTGTTACAATGTCCCAGCTTATTCCGAGGCTTCTTTGCATGGGTGGAATGTCAGCTTCTAGGTCGAGGTCTTTTAGACCCTTGGCTAGATCGTCTTTGTGGAATGCCTTCATTACATTCACGTCATTGGATGCAATCTTGTGTAGCCTCAGATTAGATGAAGCCAGAGTGTCTTGCGCGTTTTGCATAACAGCAATGGCATCAGTACTTGATTGGAAGGAGGCGAGACAATCATCTACGTAAAAATGTCGCTCCACCAGATGTTGTGTGGTGATGTCTTGCTTGTCTCGGTCTTCTGATGCCCTTCTGAGTCCGTAAGTTGCAACCGCGGGCGACGGGCTGTTGCCAAAGACATGTACGGTCATTCTGTATTCCACGATCGGTTGATCCATGTCATTGTCTTGGTGCCAGAGGAATTTAAAAAAGTTCCGGTGGTCCTCCCTGACCACGAAGCAATGGAACATTTGTTTGATATCTGCTGTGACTGCCACCTTTTCTTCACGGAGTCGCATCAACACACCCAACAAGCTATTGTTGAGGTTCTGCCCAGTAAGAAGAACATCGTTGAGGGATACTCCATTGTGTTGCGCACTTGAATCGAAGACAATGCGTATTTGTTCCGGTTTGCGCGGGTGGTACACTCCGAAGAAGGGGAGATACCAGGACTCTTCTTCTTTAGTGAGTGGTGGCGCTATCTCAGCGTGGCCATTGTCAAACAAAGTTTGCATAAAGTCTGTAAACTGACCTTTCACCTGAGGGCGTTTGTTCAGCATGTGGCATACCGACGTAAGGCGTTGCATAGCTTGCCGCTTATTGTTCGGCAGGCGTGGTCTGGGTGAACGAAAAGGTAGTGGCGCAACCCAGCTGTTGGCACTGTCCTGGTAGACCTCGTTGTCCATTATCTGTAAAAAGGCTCTTTCCTCCTGTGAGTAGCCGAGGCTCTCGTCCAAACTCGTTTGTTTGAAAACTGTTTCTCCAATCGAAGAGTGCTTTGTTCGCATTGGGGAGTTGACCTTGTTGTAACCTTGTGAGTTGAAACTTTCCTTTACTAGAATGGCATTTTTGCATGGAAGGAAGTGACTTGGACGACCATTGTCTAAGATGTTCGTTTTGAAAATGTTAGCACGTGTGGGTTTGTGAGCTCCACCCAGGCAAACGTTCCCAATGATCACCCATCCAAGAGCTAGCTTCTGTGCAAATGGCGCGTTTGGAGGTCCATTACGCTGGTCGAGAACTTTGTGTGCTTGAATAACGTCCCTTCCAATGAGCAGCAGGATCTGAGCGCTCTGGTCGAGAGCTGGAATTTCGGTTGCGATTTCCTGAAGATGGGTGTGGTTTCGAGCAGCTTCAGCTGTGGGAATCTCACTGCGATTGTCGGGTAGCATATCACACTCGATAAGTGTCTGGAGCTCAAGACATGACGTACAGTCTGCCGATTGTACAATGAAGTTGAAGGCTCTCCTCCCTGTCACTTCCTCCAATCCGGCACAGGTTCTCAGTTTATATGGAAAGGAGTTCCTGGTGACGCCAAATGTGTCAAAAACCGATGATTTTGCGAGTGACCTGTTGCTTTGGTCATCTAGGATGGCATAGGCCTTAAGTTTCTTTTCAGGTGAGTTCTTTGGGTAAATGAACACAAGGCAGATCTTGGCACACGAGTGACTTTCAAATTCACTTCCACAGACTTGTGTGCATGTCGAGATAGCTGTGGGCCGTGCCGCATTGCACTCACAGCTTTCACGGGCTCTGCAATAGTAGCCGTCACAGTAGTCGTTGGTGCCAGTCCCGGATGAAGAGCTGTAATGTGTAATTTTGAATCACATTCTGTACAATGTATTTCTGACTTACATGTCTTCGCCTGGTGGTTTGTAGAAGCGCAGCATTTGAAGCAAATCATGTTTTTCTTGAGATAGGCCTTTCGCTCCTCCAGTGGCATTTCCCTGAATGCTCTGCATTTTTTGAGAGCATGAGGTTTTTTGTGGATAGGACATTCCTTATTTGGGTCCTCAATGTTTGTAGGAGTTGGTTTCAGCTCCGTACTGACAACTTCGGTTCTGATGACTGAGATAGGTTCTCTTTTAGCGTGTTTTTCGTAAAGTTTGTTTGTCTTTGAAAGGGCAGGAGGTGGCTGCACGGACTGCCTAAAGCTGGGGTCGTTCCGCATCTTTGCTTCTCTACTGATGAAAGCCACAAATGCAGAGAACGGCGGAAATGATACACAATGGTCCTCTTTGTATTTAGAACCATAGTTCATCCATTTCTCTTGCATTATATAGGGGAGTTTTTCCACCACTGGATTAATGCCTCTCGCTGTATCGAGGTAGAGTAGACCTGGAATGTAACCTTCACTCTTTGCAGCCTCTATCTCTAGGAGCAGGTCCTGTAGTTCTCTCAACAGTTGTGGATCTTTGTATGAGATTTTTGGGAAACGGTCCAATCTGTCGAGCAGTGCGTTCTCTATAGCTTCGGAGGAGCCGTAGCACTCATTTAATCTTTCCCACACCTTAGCGAGTCCTTCAGAGGGATTGTTAATATGCACAGCTCTTAAACGATATGCATATTGGACTGATTCTGCGCCGAGCCATTTAATCAGCAAATCCAGTTCCTCACTGGCCGTTAGGTTTAAGTCACAAATCGCGTTCTCAAACGAAGATTTCCATCCCCAGTAATCTCCTGCCTTGTCACTGAACCTTCGGAGGCCACCGGTGAGTAAGTCACGTCTTGCAAGAAACCTGGCTACGTCAGAAATGTTTCCTTGTTGCATGCTCACCTTATGTTCAAATCTCAGTGAAGTACCTGGCGACGTTTTCTGCATTAATTTCGAAGACTGGGAAACGTTTTCTCCTTTGTCAGTACTCAGAGGTTGAAGGACATATTCCTTTAAGGTGTCCGACCTGGTTGGCTCTTGTTTTGGCGTGAGGAATGTGACATATGGCGCGGGCATTGAATTATACCCGGTGTGACCAATTGGGCTTGTGCTGTCTTTAATGATGAGCCGTTCTTTCACATAGTTCAAGGTGCGTTCCAAAGTGTCGACCCTTTGAGGTACACGCACATGTTCTTCTTCAAGATCATTGACTGCTGTTTCAAAAACTATTGCTTCGGCGTGTGCCGCTTCCGCATCACGTTCTTGTTGGAGGGCTTGTAATGTGGCCTCTAGACATGTTTCTTCTACTTTAAGCTCTGCTTTCTTAACTTGCATTTCAATTTCCTTTTTAGCATATTCAGCTCTTTTGCGTGCTGCTTCAGCTTTGGCTCGAGCGTTTAGGGCGGCCATACTGGCAGATGACCTACTTGTACCTTTTGACACATATGATTTCTCTGAACGGACAGATGATGCTTTATCTTCTCTTGCTTCAGACATGGTTGATGTAGCTGAGTTGACGTAACATCCAAAGGTTGTCTTGTAGAAGGACGCTTTTTCACTATTCTGCCCTCACTGCTACACTGGATACAGTTATGCAGATAGATAAACTCCTCAACAACTGACAGGTGTATTGTCCCTTTTATTGACGCTGCCTTCAATTATCAACAGAGTGAAACTACAAACAAAAGGAAATAAGCAATATTCAGTCTATATATTCACACGACAATGCAAATCAGTTGACTAAACTAGCTAACATTGGAAAGAAAGTAAATCTGAATACAGTACACCTTTAACCATAAAAGTGCATAAATAATAGCATATATAGTTGCATTAACTCTTGTTCAACTTAAATACTCACAAGCGATGCTTTCTGTAAAACAACAAAGAGGATGGATGCAGATGTTTATCAGAACAACATGCTGAGTCAGTCTTTTCTCAAAGTATGCTGCATACTAACTCTACAGCTAACAACAAACAAAACTTGGCATGAAAGAACTGTAGTGACTCCTGCTGGTGGGAAGAAGAACTACACCAGCACACTTACTTTATTTTTATTTATTTAAAAACTGTGGCATTTCCCCAAATTTACCACTGATGCACCCGACAGAGTCAAATGATGAAAAGCTAAATTATTTATAAATTATTGTTTCTTAAATTATGACAAACACTGGGTGTGATTAATTCCCCCCTTTTTAGTGACTCATTACAAAATGAGTGATTTATAATAATAATATAATTATGGATGTTCCTTTTGTGACAGTTTGCTCAGTAATTTCACCTTCATAACAAATGCACTTTTATTGCTGCTTTTATACGTTTCTTATTTGAGCTTTGAATCACAGGTATCTAAAGCTGACTAAATCTCTTAGCCATGTTATGTGTGCCTGTGCGATTTCCTCACACAGTTTACTGATGCACTTTGCTAAGAAGGCTAACTAACATTGGAAAGAACTGAACTTGTATTACTGATATACAGAGTTTGATGAAGGAGAGAGGAGATAATTATAGATGGTATCTTTACCTGATCAGGATGAGGTGGAGATGGGGAAAAGGCAGGTCTCATGAATGAGAATCTGAGATGCAGAAAGACTCATTTATGTTTAAATGAAAAAATGAATACATTTTAGATGTGGCTGTGCCATTATCACCCACGTTCAGCAATTATCCTATTATAATGCAGGGTGGGAGTTTTGAAAATCATCCATCTTTCCATCCATTCTCTTCTGCTTATTGAGTTCAGGGTCATGGGGTGGGGAGGCTGGAGCCTATCCTAGCTGTCATAGAGTGAGAGCACAGTTCAGGGTTACACTGAATATATGCTCTATAAAAACGTTTTACATTTTGGTCTTTTTTTCTGCAAATACAATAAAATTACAAATGTCTGGACACAAAGACATGTAAAGCACTGACAGAATTCACACAATTCTGTTTTGCATTTGTAATGCTTAAGTACTTATTAAATTACACGGGGAGAATAGCCTTGTTTCATCAGTGATGGAGATGCTGCCTCACCAAAAGCTGTTATCCTGTCGGTGCAGCAATCAGCAAAGTGTTCTCTTCACACTTTGACCCTACATCCAACTGCTGTAGGCAGAATGTGGACTCATTGCTGAACACAACTTTCCTCCACATGTTCACATTCCATTGCACATGTTGTCAACACTAGTGGAAACAGGTCTGACGGTGAATTAGAGTGATGGCAGGCCTCCTGTCAGCCTTATGAGACCAGAGATTAACCATGTGTGCTCTTTTCTCAATTGTCTGGGTAGAGAGCCATTGGACATATCGTCCTGCAAACTTTGATTGCCTACAGTTTCTAAGTGCTGACAGGGTGAGGAAACTCTTGTGGTGCCATCTTCTTGTGATTCCCACTTTACAGCCTGTGTCTGACATCCCCTCTTATGTACCTTGGCCTTAAATTTGGAATAGTGCTAGTGCTCACTCCAAAATACTGCTGTAACCTGGTTTTGCGAAACAACGGCTTGAAGTTGCCCTATTCCACAGGCTGTATCAGACCCATCTAACGTGGCATGCAACTGACCACTGTAGCGGGGTCCATGCTAACAGGTGCTTCAAATTAGGCACTTGATTATCAGCATTGTCAGATTGTTTGTATAAGAATTAGTAGCTAAAATTAAAAAGATGAAATAAAAAAAAAGATTGTAAGATTACTATACCTCTTATGGAAATAGTGATAATAAGATATTAATATGCCTTGAGCCAGGCAAAGTGACTGACTGAAATGAATTAGAATTGTAGAGAGCATCCATCAAGGCATGTAATGCATACACTAATTACAGAGATTAGTAGAGACTAAAATGAAAAGAATGTTGACCAAATAAAAGGTGACCTGCATTGTATAAAAAAACCTGTTTGCCAACCTGCTTGCAGGTTTCCAGTAAAGTATACTATGGAATAGTTTTTGAGTTTAGGAGAACTCACATGGCTGAAAGCACTGTACTTCCCCCTTGACCCTGGAAAGTTTCCTTTATATACACTTGTTTTTGTGTACTTTTTTTCTACAAGTGTTAAACAAAAACCCTGAGCTTTCAAGCATTTCCAGTATTAGCTTGAAGTAAAACTAAATCCCTCTATGCTTCCCCTGTTACTTCACGCAACATACTTTTAATGAGGAAAATTTCTCAGTATACTGTACCAGTACTCCTATCATGCAATGGAACTTTTTGTGTCTTTACTCATTTTGATCTGTGTGCAGCATTTTTACTATTCAAATTGACCTGGTTTATATAAACATTTACGTTTCAGTGCACATACCTGGTTCTTCAGGTCATGTGACACTCTTTACCAATGGAGGGAGGAGTAATTCATTATAAAAGTGAATATAAACGAATTATAAAAAGAATCATAAACACCAACTGGTTCGATCCACCAGGTGCATAGCACAGAACTCTGGGCCCAATACATATGCAGTCTCTCTTTATCCATATTGCTCATGTTTTATTTTTAGGTATTTTATTTTATTTGGGGGGACAAATAACAGCACTGAAAACTATATGCAGTACTATATCCATCTCTCGTGATCTTCAGGGTAGTCATTAATGAACTGTTTATATACCACATCTAATAACAATTTATAACATACTATATTGCAAAATTCTGCACAGCCTAAAATCTCTTCACATTTCTCAACATGCTGCAGTCTATGATTACTTTAAGGTTAAATGTGTTTTGCTTGGATTATCAAACTTCCCATCAAACACAAACTCCTGGAGTTTGCGCATTACAAGACTCGAAAAGGGTGTGTCTTTACTCATTTTGATCTGTGTGCAGCATTTTTACTATTCAAATTGACCTGGTTTATATAAACATTTACGTTTCAGTGCACATACCTGGTTCTTCAGGTCATGTGACACTCTTTACCAGTGGAGGGAGGAGTAATTCATTATAAAAGTAAAGTATGCAGTCACAGAAAACAAACAGTCTGAGCCTGAGACAGTCTGAGAGTAGTGAGTAGTAGCAGAGTTCATCATGGATAAAAGAATCCTTTGCTGGATATGTCTGCTGGCATATTTTCACACATCCTCAGCACAAAGTAAGTATTTCTCACAGGTTATAATTTTATCATTGTTTATACTTTTTAGGATTAGATAATTTTAGAGGAGTGATTCAATAGCATCAAATGTAGCATAATACTGGAACTAAATGATAGTAGTACAGACTCCACATATATTAATGATCTGATAAAATAAAATAAAAATCTGTACTACTGTGACTAAGATTATATAAAAGATTTGATTTAAATTTTGTTGAATACCTGTATTTAACAATTCCAATAAATTCAGCTTTGAGTTAATCAAATAGAATCCATTTTAAATGGGCTTAGATGAGTCATTTACTTGAGATATTTGAGAATGACAGGCAGGAGAATTTACATATATCGCCATAATAGTAGATCTGATTTAAAAATGGACTGATTCTTATATAGCACTTTTCTACTCTCCCGGAGTACTCAAAGCGCTGTATAACATGCCACATTCACCCAATCACACCCATTCTCACAAGCACTGTCTCTAAAATGAGTGCTTTTCTAACGACATTTACACACATTCACACTCCGATGGATGCATGGGAGAGCAACTTGGGGTTCGTATCCTGCCCAAGGAGGCCCAATACATATGCAGTCTCTCTTTATCCATATTGCTCATGTTTTATTTTTATGTATTTTATTTTATTTGGGGGGGGGGGGACAAATAACAGCACTGAAAACTATATCCAGTACTATATCCATCTGTAGTGATCTTCAGGGTAATCATTAATGAACTGTTTATATACCACATCTAATAACAATTTATAACATACTATATTGCAAAATTCTGCACAGCCTAAAATCTCTTCACATTTCTCAACATGCTGCAGTCTATGATTACTTTAAGGTTAAATGTGTTTTGCTTGGATTATCAAACTTCCCATCAAACACAAACTCCTGGAGTTTGCACATTACAGGACTCGAAAAGGGTGGAGTGCTCACTCCTGGTCAGGGATGACTTCTATCCCAGGTGGAGGAGTTCAAGTGTCTCGGGGTCTTAGTACACAAGTGAGTTGAGAGTGGAACGCGAGATTGACAGACGGATTGGGGCAGCGTCCACAGTAATGTCAATCCACGTTCCTATCCTCCTATTGTCATGAGCAGAGATGGGCAATAACATGTAATCCGATTACTGTTTTCAAGTAACGGGTAAAGTAAGGGATTACTATTGCGAAAAAGGTAATTCGATTACTGTTACTTTCCCGTAACCACGCTGCGTTACTGCGTTACTAAACAGTGATTTTGTTTATGAGAGTGTCTCATGACAATGACATAAGCGTGTGCGACGCCCGTGGTAACAGACATGTGCAGATCAACGATGAATCATTTAATTTGAGTGCGGGAGAGAGTACGACCATGTTACGTTTAAAGCAAGGAAATACTCTGCTGCCACGGGAATGTGAAATTCACAGAGAAACCCCGATAACGCCACTGATATGACCACTGCGACACCGGGCAAACCTCCGCCGGCCCCACTCCTGCTAAACAGGTGAAAATAGATTAAAGAGCAACAGGATTTAGTGCCACTGAACCTTTGATTTTTTGCTGCGTTTTACTTGCATCTATTTGAAAGACTGAGTGTAAACCAAAACAATTATTTTATTATATGTGCTGGAATAAGCAGAAAATGCTTAAATGTAAAACAAATTTGTTTAAGTCATTTTCTTGCATTAAGATTCAGTATCATTATGGCATTTTAAATCATATGTCATCAGTCTGAAACATTCTGACTTCCTCATAAGAAATGCTCTGCTTACCTCAAATCACATATTCAACATAAACCTTAACATGTTCAATAAAGCTTACTTGAGGTAAGTGCTTCTAAGCTTACTGCTGTCAATATCAAATTAGTGCTTGGAATTACTTTGAGTTGCCACAAAATCAGATTACCGTGTGTCACGTTATTTAGAGAGGAACCAGCAATGTTTGGCTGTTTCTGAAATTAAGGGCCATAATTTTCATGTTGTTGGGTCCTCCAAAGTGATTCTCATCTGACCTTAGCTCACTGTCTTTAACCAGCAACCACAGCTGCAGCACCAACAACCACATCTACTGCAGCACCAACCACAACTGCAGCACCAGCAATCGCAACTGCAGCACCAACAACCACAACTGAAGCACCAACAACCACTACTGCAGCACCGACGACCACAACTACTGCAGCACCGACGACCACAACTGAAGCACCAACAACCACAACTGAAGCACCAACAACCACAGCTGCAGCACCAACAACCACAACTGAAGCACCAACAACCACAACTGAAGCACCAACAACCACAGCTGCAGCACCAACAACCACAACTGAAGCACCAACAACCACAACTGCAGCACCAACAACCACAACTGAAGCACCAACAACCACAGCTGCAGCACCAGCAATCGCAACTGCAGCACCAACAACCACAACTGAAGCACCAACAACCACAACTGCAGCACCAACAACCACAACTGAAGCACCAACAACCACAACTGCAGCACCAACAACCACAAGTACTCCAGCAACGACCACAACTGCAGCACCAACGACCACAACTACTGCAGCACCAACGACCACAACTACTGCAGCAACGACAACCACAACTACTGCAGCACCAACGACCACAACTGCAGAAACCACAACTACCACAGTAGCAACCACCACAACAGCAGCACCAACCATTACAACTGCAGCTACGACCACAACTGAAGTACCAACAACCACAACTACTGCAGCACCAACAGCCACATCTACTGCAGCAACAACCACAACTGCAGCACCAACAACCACAACTGAAGCACCAACAACCACAACTGCAGCACCAACAACCACAACTGAAGCACCAACAACCACAACTACTGCAGCACCAACGACCACAACTGCAGTACCAACGATCACAACTACTGTAGCACCAACGACCACAACTACTGCAGCAACGACAACCACAACTACTGCAGCACCAACGACCACAACTACAGCAACCACAACTACTACAGTAGCAACGACCACAACAGCAGCACCAACCATTACAACTGCAGCTACGACCACAACTGAAGTACCAACAACCACAACTACTGCAGCACCAACAGCCACATCTACTGCAGCAACAACCACAACTGCAGCACCAGCAATTGCAACTGCAGCACCAACAACCACAACTGCAGCACCAACAACCACAACTGCAGCACCAACAACCACAACTGAAGCACCAACAACCACAAGTACTGCAGCAACGACCACAACTTCTGCAGCACCAACGACCACAACTACTGCAGCACCAATGACCACAACTACTGCAGAAACGACAACCACAACTACTGCAGCACCAACGACCACAACTGCAGCAACCACAACTACTACAGTAGCAACGACCACAACAGCAGCACCAACCACCACTACAACTACAACACCAACCAGTACCACAATTGCACCACCAACCACCACTACAACTGCAGCACCAACCACTACAACTGCAGCACCAACAACAACCACCACAAATGCAGCACCAACCACTACAACTGCAGCACCAACAACTACAACACCAACCACAACCACAACTGCAGCACCAACCACCACTACAACTGCAGCACCAACAACTACAACTGCAGCACCAACAACAACCACTACAACTGCAGCACCAACCACCACTACAAATGCAGCACCAACGACTACAACTGCAGCACCAACAACAACCACTACAACTGCAGCACCAACCACAACTACAACTGCAGCACCAACAACTACAACACCAACCACCCCCACAACTGCACCACCAACCACCACTACAACTGCAACACCAACCACCACCACAACAGCAGCACCAACCACCACTACAACTACAACACCAACCACCACCACAACTGCACCACCAACCACCACTACAACTGCTGCACCAACCACTACAACTGCAGCACCAACAACTACAACTGCAGCACCAACAACAACCACTACAACTGCAGCACCAACCACCACTACAACTGCAGCACCAACAACTACAACTGCAGCACCAACAACAACTACTACAACTGCAGCACCAACCAACACTACAACTGCAGCACCAACGACTACAACTGCAGCACCAACAACAACTACTACAACTGCAGCACCAACCACCACTACAACTGCAGCACCAACAACTACAACACCAACCACCACCGCAATTGCAGCACCAACCACTACTACTGAAGCACCAACGACTACAACTGCAGCACCCACAACAACCACTACAACTGCAACACCAACCGCAACTGCAGCACCAACCACCACTACAACTGCAGCACCAACAACAACTACTACAACTGCAGCACCACCAACAACTACTACAACTGCAGCACCAACCAACACTACAATTGCAGCACCAACGACTACAACTGCAGCACCAACAACAACTATTACAACTGCAGCACCAACCACCACTACAACTGCAGCACCAACAACTACAACACCAACCACCACCACAACTGCAGCACCAACCACTACTACTGCAGCATCAACCACTACAACTGCAGCACCAACCACCACTACAACTACAACACCAACCACCACCACAACTGCACCACCAACCACCACTACAACTGCTGCACCAACCACTACAACTGCAGCACCAACAACTACACCTGCAGCACCAACAACAACCACTACAACTGCAGCACCAACCACCACTACAACTGCAGCACCAACAACTACAACTGCAGCACCAACAACAACTACTACAACTGCAGCACCAACCAACACTACAACTGCAGCACCAACGACTACAACTGCAGCACCAACAACAACTACTACAACTGCAGCACCAACCACCACTACAACTGCAGCACCAACAACTACAACACCAACCACCACCGCAATTGCAGCACCAACCACTACTACTGAAGCACCAACGACTACAACTGCAGCACCCACAACAACCACTACAACTGCAACACCAACCGCAACTGCAGCACCAACCACCACTACAACTGCAGCACCAACAACAACTACTACAACTGCAGCACCACCAACAACTACTACAACTGCAGCACCAACCAACACTACAATTGCAGCACCAACGACTGCAACTGCAGCACCAACAACAACTATTACAACTGCAGCACCAACCACCACTACAACTGCAGCACCAACAACTACAACACCAACCACCACCACAACTGCAGCACCAACCACTACTACTGCAGCACCAACCACTACAACTGCAGCACCAACCACCACTACAACTACAACACCAACAACCACCACAACTGCACCACCAACCACCACTACAACTGCTGCACCAACCACTACAACTGCAGCACCAACAACTACAGCTGCAGCACCAACAACAATCACTACAACTGCAGCACCAACAACTACAACTGCAGCACCAACCACTACAACTGCAGCACCAACAACTACAGCTGCAGCACCAACAACAATCACTACAACTGCAGCACCAACAACAACTACTACAACTGCAGCACCAACCAACACTACAACTGCAGCACCAACGACTACAACTGCAGCACCAACAACAACTACTACAACTGCAGCACCAACCACCACTACAACTGCAGCACCAACAACTACAACACCAACCACCACCACAACTGCACCACCAACCACCACTACTACAACTGCTGCACCAACCACTACAACTGCAGCACCAACAACTACAGCTGCAGCACCAACAACAATCACTACAACTGCAGCACCAACAACTACAACTGCTGCACCAACCACTACAACTGCAGCACCAACAACTACAGCTGCAGCACCAACAACAATCACTACAACTGCAGCACCAACAACTACAACTGCAGCACCAACAACAACTACTACAACTGCAGCACCAACCAACACTACAACTGCAGCACCAACGACTACAACTGCAGCACCAACAACAACTACTACAACTGCAGCACCAACCACCACTACAACTGCAGCACCAACAACTACAACACCAACCACCACCACAACTGCACCACCAACCACCACTACAACTGCTGCACCAACCACTACAACTGCAGCACCAACAACTACAGCTGCAGCACCAACAACAATCACTACAACTGCAGCACCAACAACTACAACTGCAGCACCAACAACAACTACTACAACTGCAGCACCAACCAACACTACAACTGCAGCACCAACGACTACAACTGCAGCACCAACAACAACTACTACAACTGCAGCACCAACCACCACTACAACTGCAGCACCAACAACTACAACACCAACCACCACCACAATTGCAGCACCAACCACTACTACTGAAGCACCAACGACTACAACTGCAGCACCCACAACAACCACTACAACTGCAACACCAACCGCAACTGCAGGACCAACCACCACTACAACTGCAGCACCAACAACAACTACTACAACTGCAGCACCACCAACAACTACTACAACTGCAGCACCAACCACCACTACAACTGCAGCACCAACAACTACAACACCAACCACCACCACAACTGCAGCACCAACCACTACTACTGCAGCACCAACGACTACAACTGCAGCACCCACAACAACCACTACAACTGTAACACCAACCGCAACTGCAGAACTAACCACCACCACAACTGCAGCACCAACATCTACAATACCAACCACCACCGCAACTGCACCACCAACCACCACCATAACTGCACCACCAACCACCACTACAACTACAACACCAACCACCACCACAATTGCACCACCAACCACCACTACAACTGCAGCACCAACAACAACCACCACAACTGCAGCACCAACCACCACTACAACACCAACCACCACCACAACTGCACCACCAACCACCACTACAACTACAACACCAACCACCACCACAACTGCAGCACCAACCACCACTACAACTGCTGCACCAACCACTACAACTGCAGCACCAACAACTGCAACTGCAGCACCAACAACAACCACTACAACTGCAGCACCAACCACAACTACAACTGCAGCACCAACAACTACAACTGCAGCACCAACAACAACAACTACAACTGCAACACCAACAACAACTACTACAACTGCAGCACCAACCACCACTACAACTGCAGCACCAACAACTACAACACCAACCACCACCACAATTGCAGCACCAACCACTACTACTGCAGCACCAACGACTACAACTGCAGCACCCACAACAACCACTACAACTGCAACACCAACCGCAACTGCAGCACCAACCACCACTACAACTGCAGCACCAACAACAACTACTATGACTGCAGCACCACCAACAACTACTACAACTGCAGCACCAACCAACACTACAATTGCAGCACCAACGACTACAACTGCAGCACCAACAACAACTATTACAACTGCAGCACCAACCACCACTACAACTGCAGCACCAACAACTACAACACCAACCACCACCACAATTGCAGCACCAACCACTACTACTGCAGCACCAACGACTACAACTGCAGCACCCACAACAACCACTACAACTGCAACACCAACCGCAACTGCAGCACCAACCACCACTACAACTGCAGCACCAACAACAACTACTACAACTGCAGCACCACCAACAACTACTACAACTGCAGCACCAACCACCACTACAACTGCAGCACCAACAACTACAACACCAACCACCACCACAACTGCAGCACCAACCACTACTACTGCCGCACCAACGACTACAACTGCAGCACCCACAACAACCACTACAACTGTAACACCAACCGCAACTGCAGAACTAACCACCACCACAACTGCAGCACCAACATCTACAATACCAACCACCACCGCAACTGCACCACCAACCACCACCATGACTGCACCACCAACCACCACTACAACTACAACACCAACCACCACCACAATTGCACCACCAACCACCACTACAACTGCAGCACCAACCACTACAACTGCAGCACCAACAACAACCACCACAACTGCAGCACCAACCACCACTACAACACCAACCACCACCACAACTGCACCACCAACCACCACTACAACTACAACACCAACCACCACCACAACTGCAGCACCAACCACAACTACAACTGCTGCACCAACCACTACAACTGCAGCACCAACAACTGCAACTGCAGCACCAACAACAACCACTACAACTGCAGCACCAACCACCACTACAACTGCAGCACCAACAACTACAACTGCAGCACCAACAACAACAACTACAACTGCAGCACCAACAACAACTACTACAACTGCAGCACCAACCACCACTACAACTGCAGCACCAACAACTACAACACCAACCACCGCCACAATTGCAGCACCAACCACTACTACTGCAGCACCAACGACTACAACTGCAGCACCCACAACAACCACTACAACTGCAACACCAACCGCAACTGCAGCACCAACCACCACTACAACTGCAGCACCAACAACAACTACTACAACTGCAGCACCAACCAACACTACAACTGCAGCACCAACGACTACAACTGCAGCACCAACAACAACTACTACAACTGCAGCACCAACCACCACTACAACTGCAGCACCAACGACTACAACTGCAGCACCCACAACAACCACTACAACTGTAACACCAACCGCAACTGCAGCACTAACCACCACCACAACTGCAGCACCAACATCTACAATACCAACCACCACCGCAACTGCACCACCAACCACCACCATAACTGCACCACCAACCACCACTACAACTACAACACCAACCACCACCACAATTGCACCACCAACCACCACTACAACTGCAGCACCAACCACCACAACTGCAGCACCAACAACAACCACCACAACTGCAGCACCAACCACCACTACAACACCGACCTCCACCACAACTGCACCACCAACCACCACTACAACTGCTGCACCAACCACTACAACTGCAGCACCAACAACTACAACTGCAGCACCAACAACAACCACTACAACTGCAGCACCAACCACCACTACAACTGCAGCACCAACAACTACAACTGCAGCACCAACAACAACTACTACAACTGCAGCACCAACCAACACTACAACTGCAGCACCAACGACTACAACTGCAGCACCAACAACAACTACTACAACTGCAGCACCAACCACCACTACAACTGCAGCACCAACAACTACAACACCAACCACCACCACAACTGCACCACCAACCACCACTGCAACTACAATACCAACCACCACCACAACTGCAGCACCAACCACCACTGCAACTACAACACCAACCACCACTGCAACTACAACACCAACCACCACCACAACTGCAGCACCAACCACCACTACAACTGCAGCACCAACCACTACAACTGCAGCACCAACAACAACCACTACACCTGCATCACCAACCACAACTGCAGCACCAACAACAACCACTACAACTGCAGCACCAACCACTACAACTGCAGCACCAACAACAACCACTACAACTGCAACACCAACCGCAACTGCAGCACCAACCACCACTACAACTGCAGCACCAACAACTACAACACCAACCACCACTACAACTACAGCAATAACCACAATTGCAGCACCAACAACCACAACTGCAGCACCAACCACCACTACAACTACAGCCCCAACCACCACTACAACTACAGCACCAACCAGAACTACAACTGCAGCACCAACAACCACAACTGCAGCACCAACCACCACAACTACACCAACAACCACAACTGCAGCACCAACCACCACTACAACTACAGCAATAACCACAACTGCAGCACCAACAACCACAACTGCAGTACCAACCACCACAACTATAGCAACAACCACAACTGCAGCACCAACCACCACTACAACTACAGCACCAACCACAACCACAACTGCAGCACCAACCACTACAACTACAGCTACCACTACAACTGCAGCACAAAGCACTACAACCCCTAGAGAAGGGTTAACCACCATTCAAAGTATGTGATTCAAAGTAATTCAGAAAAGTACTTAATGTGTGCAACAGTTTTTCTTCCTGCTTTCTGTTGTCCTTCCAACATCCACACTCTAATACTAGGGTGGGAAACTCCAGGCCTCAAGGGTTGAAGTCCTGCAGGTTTTAGATATCACCCTGGGTCAACACACTGGAATCAAATGATTAGTTCATTACCAGGCCACTGTAGAATTTCATAACATGGTGAGGAGGTAATTTAGCCATTTAAATTACCTGCGGTGGATCAAGGACACAACTAAAACCGGCAGGACACCAGCACTTGAGACCTGGAGTTCCCCCACCCAGGGTTGGACTGGGACAAAAAAACGGCCCAGGCATTTTGACTAGAGACCGGCCCACAAAGTATTATAGGACAAGCCATAAAGCCTCAAAACGCTGTTGTGACTCCTGGTTTCATCTAAACATCTAAAAATGTTATAGTGTAATTGTTTCAGTATTGCGGGAAATGTACCTTATAGCAATAATGAAATGCTTTATGATGTATAATGACTTTGCACTTACCAATTATACTGTTATAATTCTTTTATTCAGTTCCAACAGGCCCACAAGCACTTGCACATCTAAAGATTAGGATGACTACATACGGACAGGTTAGCAATGCAACCATCATTGCCCTTCTTGAACAGGTATAGCTATATCTTAAAGTTTGCTTCGTACATTCTTGACTTATCAGTAATTTCACACACACAAATCATATCCTAAAAATTCAAATGTTTAATCTCTGTGTTTTCTTTCCATTTAGTTTCTTAACACCCAGGTCCTGAATGGAATACCCCACATTCTCTCTGTGACAAACATTAAAAAAGTTGGAGCATAAAAATTGAATGTGGACAGAAGTCAAAAATGAAAATATGAAGACAAGAGTTTAACAGTGGGTTAGTAGATTTGTTTCAACATGATCCGGAGCGGCAGTTTGCCTCAGTCGGTTCATCATATCCTGAATGATGAGTACACTGGTGTGAGAAGGAGACATCAGCTGTGCTGCAGTGGTCGACAACCAGATGGACTTGGATTGCTCTGTGAATGTATGAAACCTAAACCTGGGTGAAAGCAGATTAGATTTAAATATCAATCCCCTTACATGATCATTTGTGAAATTAAATCAAACTGCAGAAACACAATGCTGTAGTTCCCATGAATTAGAAATGCGCTTTTGGTTTATCATCTTGCAAACTACAATAGGCATCTCAAACCAGGCAGCTGGCTAATAATGTCAATACTTCTCCTATTTTAGACCAAAAGAAGCAGATGTCACTCTGACAAAATGGTGACTAAGAAATCAAATAATTTATATGCTTTGAAACTAAAAAAAATTTTTTTTTATTTATTGGTTACTTTTTTAAGTAATATCACTTTTGAGCCATTTAAAGGTACAGATCTGGAAGAGCATTCAGCTTTAATTGTACTGCACACACAGCTAGGCCTCGGAGAAAGTGGGTGACACTCAGTGGGTGAGAATTCCACAGGTGTTGAAAGGTCTTAGCCTACTGCTCACCGTGTCAATAGACTTTTTTAATTAAATTTCCATAACAGATTCTTGTTAACTGGGCTTTTCCACATGGAAAACAAGGAAAATTATTATAGCTGATGCATAAATACTGCAACTTAAATGAAGAAAATAAATCAGTTTTCAGATATTACTGACCAACAACACATTTTTTTATCCCTTTGTGGTATTAGAATCAAATCTACACTGTTAGACTTTTCATCTCCACTTTACGGTAACATACTGGCGTCACTGTTGCCAGCGTCATACCGTGGCGCCGTATTACTGTAGCTTACCGTTCTGCAGGATGATACCGTTTTTTGCTGTTGTAGTATAATACTCTTGGACAAATTATGGTAACACACCGTAGCTTTTTTTACGGTATCTCACTGGCGTCACTGTCACCAGTGAGATACCGTTATGTCGTTAATTACGTCAACAAAGTAACATCATACTGTGATTAAGAAATTGGTATACTACCGTTTATTCACGGTATGTCACTGTAAGCCCGCTACAAAGTAATAAACTGCAGTATATTTACCAGTAACTTACCGTTATCACGCATCATCAGTACCAAAAATATTAATCTCTGCTAGAGGATACCGTGTCCCAACAGGCGGTCATTTACTGTTTAACACGTCGTAATTTACCGTAATTTAAGGAAACAGTAACATACTGTAAGAGACTGGAGGGTTAAAAAAAATGTATTGTATTAAAAAAAAAGGTACCATTTATTTATTTATATTTATATAAAAACATATATATACCCACTAAAGATCGACTGATCGAGATAGATAGATAGATACACACACACACACACAAAATAATTAATGTGCTTCACACCACTTTTTATTTCTGTTCTGATTTTTCCCTGCTGAAATACACATTTCCAAAATCAAAAACTGAAAAGAACTGAAAACATATTTTCATTGAGGAAGCACTTGTTTTTACTAAACCATGTAATCCATTATTTTCTCAGATGGTTGTACAAACAATAACGATATTATGTCATATCCATATCATGGCAGACAACATATGCTCAAGTGTTGGGTTTTCTTAGTTATATTTTGTAGGGTCTTAAACCTACAATGTGAAGTGCCTTGGCATTCATTGTGTTGGCACCATACAAATAAACTGAATTGTAATGAATATAATATCAAGCCCCACACTTCTGCCTTTATATACACTTTATCCAAAATACTGGCTCACACTACCAAATCAATGCACAAAGCAGGGTCCACAGGGACATGGATGAGCGTGTGTGGTGTGAAGGAACTTGACTGACCTGCACTGAATCCTGATCTTGCTTTGTGGACTGAGTTCATTGATTTGTAGGGTGAGCCAATACATGTGACAATTAAAGTGTAAGTAGCTGAAATAAATTTTAACAAATGGGTAAAAGAAGGAAAAAAAAATCAAAACTGTTGCACTCAAAAAACCTATTGGACAGAGACAGCGTCTTGCAAGATGGCAAGAGAGCTTGTCTTCATTGTTGTTCGTCTTGTGTAAATGTCCAGAAATCATGGGCCATGGATCATCTGTGGAGACACAGGTAACAACACATTGGTCACTTAAATTATACAAGAAATTCACTAAAAATGGCAAAAACAGTTACCTAATTTGAAGTTTTCCACTCAAATTCAGTAAGCCGCTGGAGGAAAGTTGTGACATGAGGGTTAATGTGAACAACCTTTCGCTTCACAGTGGTCCCAGTCTTTCTGCTTGTCCCAACCTTGGAGGTACATTTTGTTCCCTCTTCAGGGTTTATCCTTACAAAAAACCTTAAAACATGCCACAATAAATGGTAACATACAGTAACATTGAGTTGTGATTTGAAATAATGAGTTACTTAGGGATAATTCATTCATCATCTATCACAATTAGCTGACTGTTCAAACATACCTCTGAATTACTTCCAATGTTGCACACGCTGACTCCTGGTATTCCAGGTTCAATACATAGAATGAACCAAAGAAGACTGACATCGCATCAGCAAAGGTGTTCTCTTTGTCCAGCTCAACAATTACACGCCCCTCTGCACTCACCATCCAGCAGGTGGCGGTCATTGAACTTTGTCCTTAAATGTATAGGGGCAACATTGTCATTGTGCAACATAAAATAATTTCAATACTTCACTTCTTCACACTGTCTAGATAATCAAAAAGCAAATAGCTACGTACAGTTAATTATTAATGGCCTTATGTAGTCCGTGTTAACATATTAGAATTGTACATAATTGGGAATTATTCTGCACATTAAACACACCTAAGAAAGAGTCAGCCCAATTAAATTACCGGAGATGAATCAACTGTATGGTTATTTTGGAGTTTATAGTTTGTGCTGCTGTTAAACTTTACAGTATTGACTTCAGTATTTCTGCTGTTGGTGTAGCTAGACTACCATGTTGATCAGTAATATGTAATGTGAAATATGATATTGTTACCTTGCTGGGTTCACTGAGACACATGTCCAACAACCTTGGTTTATAGAGGAAATTACAGAAATTTGAGCTAACAAAACAGAGACTGGATACCTGTGTCCATGAAAAGCTCCTGTGCCAAACAGAAATTATAATATGGTCTAATCAGCTCTATTTCATAAATGACTTCTTACCAAGCATAATCAGCCTTGGAGTGATTGGCAGGTTGCTCTCTGCTTCAAGGGACATCCTGGTAGATGTTTCCTGCAAGAAAAAGGACCAAGATATTTTATGTAACAAAAAACAAAACAAAAACAGGACAGCAAGCAACAGCGTTAAACATAGAGCTGTATGAAAAAAGCTTACATCTGCTAAGACAAAGAGGGAGTCTTCATCTTCCTTGAAATACTTAATCATGAGAAGTATGGCTGCTGTGCCAACCTTGTTGTTGGTCAAAACTCCCTCACTTTCTATCTGCTGGATGAGTGTCCTTATACCAAGGTTCCATTTGAGCTTCTGGCTGGAGAAATAGTTAATAATCCTTCTGCCTTTGGTTATGAGGGCCTGACTTAAGCGCTCACTGATATCGATGCCTGTGAGTTTGTAAAAGTGGTTCGAAAGACCTTTCCGAGTAAACAAGAATGGCCACTGCTCCTGAATTTCAGCTACTGAAAGTGAGCGACAACTGTTGATAAGCTGCCACTGAGAAATATATGTGAGGCACATGAAGTCATCCACACCAGGTCTCTCCACAGCTCCAGGTCCTTCTGAATTAAAAATTGTTAACAAGATGTGCTTCTTTTCCTCTAAAGAAGCTGGCATTTCCCCCTCAGGAAGTTCAACTGGTTGCCAATTTATACAACCATAGCTATCAACAAGGCATCTAACTTTTTTAGGTGAGGTTGCATTACTGTTGGGACTGCAGTCTTCCGCATTCCTGGTTCTCTTTGTTTGACGAAGTCTATGTGTTGTATTATCTCGATTAACATGTTCAACTCTAGATTTGATGCTTCTCAGTAGTGAATAATGTCCACAACCCAGTCTTTCTCCCTTTTCAGTAATATCTGCAAATGTTTGAGGGTATCTGTTTACAATGATTTTAGCAACTTCTTCACAAGATGCACGTTTAGGGTTCCTGCAGTGAACTTGCATGGCCTCCACAACAATTCTAACCATACTTCTCCTGTCCTCTGGATGAGCTCTGTCCCCTCTTGTGATTGCATGCGACAATCGGAGTGGAAATCTTTCCCAAGGAATCTAAGTGTGAGACCCAAGAGCTGGAGTAATGGTTGTACATAGTGGTGGACGTGGAGGAGGAGGGGTGAGGTGGATGGCTTGATGTTTCAGCTGATGCAGCAGGGCAAAGCTCCAGAGTAATGGTGTCATTCAGGTTCTCTGGTCTGTTGTCATCTAAACACATAAATAAATAAATAAATAAATAAATATCATTGGAAAAGCTACCTTAAAAAGCTACTATGTCAACAAATATGTCCTCACTAAAATATGAACCCTTCAATTAGGATTGAGTAGTAACGGCAAGGCAGTTTTTGGGGACCTTGTCTGAAGATGAAAAGAAGCAATCCCAGGACTGCAAAAGAACTACAAACTCAAGGTCTTGCATTGAAAAGACCTTGATGGATGACGGAAACATAGCCTTTGACATACTTGGTACCTTTGTAGACAACTGCTGACACATCCAAAGTTTGCCACAGCTTCTTGAATGAGAGCGTTGTAAAGATGAGGATTCTAATCACTTGTTTCTCCAATCATTTGAACCATAGGTGGAAACATTTGGCCCACTGAGAGGTAGGACTGCAGTAACTGATGCCGTTCAGTCTTGCATAAGTTGACAAAGTTATGCAAGACTGAACTTGTACATGCTTTGAAATACGAGTGCTTGCTCTCAAACCTAAGGGTGCACAAACGAATGAGTGGTCCAAAGTGAAGGATAAGCTCTGCATACTGTAACAAATAGTGATGTTTTGCTTTTAAAGCTTTGTCAGGAAACCTACTGTGTCTCAGATATATATAGTCCTCTATGACAAAAGTTCTTGATTGATTTTGTCCACTTCTGCTTATGGAATATTAAATGAAGAGTTTGTCAGACAGTATTGCAAGAACATTGTGCATTGCACAGCTGAGAAGATCCTGAAATTCCTCTATGATGCTCTGTATAGTGCTGGTTGGTAAGAGCATTTTAGCCTGCATTTTTAAATTACACAAAGCCAACTGTCTTCTAATAGATTAACTGTGTCCTGTCCTTGTATTATGGCAAATTCCCCAATTTCTTGTTGCCTTGACTGCTGAACTGTCTACTTATGTTTTCGAGAAATACGGCTGGAAAATGATGTTCGGACACTGAAGTATTTAGAGCAATCTTCAAATGGACATAATACTTTTTTCCCGTCTTTGATGTGAAATCTGAGATGGGCACAGAGTTGTAAAGTTTTGTGCAGCATACCTACATCCAGGAACTTGACAGCTGAGGTCACCCGTGAACTCATAGAACTTCTCCTCAGTGGTCTCCCTTCTTGTTCTGTGATTCCGTCCTGTGATTCCTAGGCATATGTGAATGAAAGGCAGAAAATGTTCTGAAAGTGGCAGGACAGTTCTCAGTTCCACAAGAAAGCCTATAGTTAGCTACATGTTTGTGGCTTTTAACATGCAAACTGAACAATATAAATTTGCGTGCACGGAAGCCACAAAATTTACAAATACACATAGTTGCAAAAAGTTCAATGAATAATTACCTTTCCTAAATGACATATGCAATGCAAAAAAAAAAGAAAAGAAAGAAAAATAAGAGTATTGTCAATAGGGACCAATTCCCAGTTTTTACATGATCAAAATTATTAACAAAAGGCTTCAATAAACAGAAAATGTGTGCTGACAAAAGAAAAGAGAGCAGTGTACAAAAATGAAAAGATATTTGAGCTCGATGCTTTAATGGGTTTAACATGACTAACGGTGCGTTCACACCGAACGCGATAGAGGCGGCCAGAGCGTCAGGTTCACATGTAAAGTCAATGGAAAGAGCGCGATGACACGCGATTGCGCATCCGGCGAACATGCGGAAGCAGATTTGCGTCGCCAAAACGCCTGAAACGCGCGTCAGTGTAGCGCGTGGGGCGCGTTTGACTCGCGAAGAAAACCACGCGTGTCAGATTGTGTGTTGCATTTTGTGCACACGCACATATCGCGCCAACCGCTCGAGTTGGAAAATCTGAACTCCGGCGTCAAATCGCGCCGCGACAACCAGGAGCCTGGTGACGTGGCTGTAACTAGGTCAAAGGGGCAGATCCAGCCAAAGCCCTTCATTCGTCATTCAGTATGGAGGAAAAGCTCATCAGTGCCGTGGCTAATCATCCAGAGCTAAATGATGCTGGTTGCTACTTCTACCGAGACAGGAATAAAAAGGACCTAGCTTGGAGGCACATTAGTGAGGAGATTGGGCAACCTGGTAAGGTCATTCATTCTGCTTTTTAATGTTCAGACTGACCCGATGAAACCGTGCAAAAGCTAGCAAGCCCGCCTACTGTCCCGCTATTTTCCCACTGATGTACAAATACCTTTCCGCTAACGAGATGATGTGTTTATTCAGAGGACATCTGCAGCACAACACATCTGGCACAACTTCCTCCCACATTTCCGGTCCACGCGCGTGGAAAGATGAAATTTTGAGGCGCGATGGATTTGTCTTGGACACGCGTTGAGGTGCGAATGTGCACGCGTCAAATTAGGGGCGTTTGGGGCGTTTTCGCTCGCCTCTATCGCGTTCGGTGTGAACGCACCGTTAGTCAGCACTCCGCACCGTACAGGTAGTACAAGCACACCTGAAAACACTGACCAGCTACCAGCTTTAAGCATTTGGGCGCAACCTCGGTAGTTCACCGATTCACCTATTGCAAACGTCCAACTTTCTATCAAGTCTCATAAATCCATCGGCAACTATTACCTAACTAGTCTTTTGAGTCTCCACATTCATAGATATTGATATTTTGTCTTAGCATTTGAATGAAAATAACCTGGCAGGGTAGCTTAAAAGTCAAAACAAACAGTAATAAGAACGCATTTCTGACTTCTCTCGAATAAGTGAAAAAACACTTACCTTCAGACTGATTAGCTGGTGTCAATCCAACTTTAATGTTTCCCATGTCAGTCCGTTTTAGGGAAAAAGTGTTAAGTTTAGTTGTTTCATTTACTTTTGAGATACTCCCTCATGGACGAGAAATTTGGAGTCTAGCAGAGTTGTCACGAATAGCATACGATCTTCAGATATAATCCAATCAACCGTGCATTTAACCTGACTGAACTCCATCCAGTTACCTCTGACTACTTCTAAGTTGCACATGTTAACGGTCCGTAAATTGTCTCTGTTGTTCTTCCACCATCTCATCATCACTGTGTGCTGCAGCGAACTGGATCTGTGGCACAGAATAGTTGATGGCCATGTTTTTCTCCTGCTTTGCAGCTTTGTTTGAGTTTGAATTGCGTCTTAAACGTGCAAAACTAAGAAAAGCAGATCAATATTTTCTTCTTCTTGTTATTTAATGGTTGTTGGCAACCAGCGAAAGGAGCATTAGCCGCCTCGATCAATATCTTCTATCTGCCATTGTTGTTTTGAAAGTGTGCGCCATACGTCACGTTGTACGTCAGGTAAAGGTGTGGTCTCGACTAATGCTCTCCCATTGAGATGTGTAACCAGTGCTACACACACCTGTCGCATAACACGCTTTAAAAACGTAACATTCGCTTTAAAAACACAACCCAACGCGCTAAACATGAACAAACAAAAACACCCGTGTTACATTATCATGTATATCCAGGACATCTCTTCTGAACCAAGATGAAGTGGTGCTACAAGGAGAGTGCATTTTATAGCAGTCTGGCCTGCCACAAAATGCACCGCTAAAAATACAGTTTCTGCTTGTCCCAGAATTTATTAAATTTGAGAGTGAAGTTGTAGGACTGATGCTGGTTAGTGGTGTAGGTTTCATGGATGTGACACCTGAACTTGTGTAAAATGACCACCAGAGCATATTCCGAGACTTCTGGTTAGTTCACTGTAGTTAGGCAGAGGTCTCTTAAAAGTACCACCTTATACAGAAAAAATGAAGTTCCAGTATAAAAAAGAATAAGAAGAAAAAAAGCTACACCCTGCTAAATGAAGTAACTTTTAAACATTACTCTAAATGTAACGTATAGAAAGGAAATCAGTCTAAGTATACGTTACCTACATTGGCCCCCATTTTAGTATATAGAAGTATACTTGAAATGAACTTTTGGATGTACTTTTTGTTCACTATAACTGTACTAGCATAATGTCCTTTCCAGTCTATAAGAGTATACTTAAAATATACTCTACTCTAACACAATACTAAACTTACAAGTATACTATTGATTTACTTTTTAGTTTATATTTGGCTTGCTTCTGGTTGAAAAATAGTAATTAAAATCCATTTGAAACATATTTTTCACATGTAACAAATCACTCCATTCCCCAGACAGTCAGATAATAGTTCCAACTATCAGAAGGCTTCCTTTGCAGATAACTACACTCTGAATGAGGATTTAGGTAATTACTCTTAGATCTACAGTAGAAAACAACAGAAATCCCGATGGTGTAATAGTATAATCTCAGTGACATCACCAATTGTTACATTTGCTGTATTTTACAGCTGTTTCCATGAGTACGGTGAGTTGCCGTAAAAATAATGTAATCTCATGGAATTTTCCCACAATTACTTGCAAATTACAGTACTAAACTGCAAACATCCTTTAGAGTTTTTTACTGTTGATTTTGCAGTACTAAGCTATGGAAATTACTGCAAAGGCTAACAGTGTACTGCTTTTCAGAATTTGTTTTTGTATGTCTGCTGATTTGTACTGCACTTTAAACTGTGACTAAATTTTGAATAATCCCATGTTATTTTGTGTGCAATTTAAATATGTGAAGGTTATAATTGCATGCATTACATTCTGCATGCTTGCATATTAGCCATCAAGAAGTCCTTATGCACTGTCTGGCTTAGCGGACAACATTGATGACTAATTGGTAAAGCCTTTTATTTTGTTTTACAAACTTGTTACTCCTGCTACTAAAGTCTCATATACACAGAAATATATCTGATTCTGATTGTTCTGAATAAAGAGATATATCCATTTGTAATGGCCATTCTTTGTGTCATTTATTCTTTCAGAATTCTTTTTAAATGAAACTTTATTCAACATGCGAATTTAAAGCAGATTTATATGCATATACAGAATATCAAGAACAACAGCTGTTAGAAAATACAAGAGAAAGTGAAAACATAGCTTGCTGTTCAATGTTAAATGTGCTCATCTTACATTCAACTTGTGCATTTAAAACCCAACTCAAAATCATACTTCACTAGAGCACACATTTTTAGAAGTGCATTTTAATAACTAATGAAAGAAAACTTCAGATCAAATAAGATCTGCATGGACGTTTGGAATGGAAGGGCACATCTTTCTGACTGAGTCTATTCAATCAGAAAGACTCAACGATGGTTTCAGTTAAAGCTATCGTGTTGAAAGTAGTCAGGTATATTATTATTATTGAACAATAAACATCATTACTAGAAGTAGAAATTTAAAGTAATGATTTTCACAAAAGTCGAAAAAATAACTACAGTGAAATTAACACACACACACACACACACACACACACACCTAGGCTCACCTTACCTGCATCAACAAATAAACTCAACATGGATCCATCAACTCTGACTTGGCCCTGCCAAAAAGGTCTAAGAATAGAATAGAATAGAATAGAATGCCTTTATTGTCACTATACAGTTGTACAATGAGATACAGAGCATCTCCTACTCAGTGTAAACATGCTGGGGGGGGGAATACAGTTCTGCAGCGCTATATACATATGGACAGTATTAACATATGGAAGAAGATGATATATAAAATGTACAATTTACAAGCCGTAAGTAATATATAATAAATAGTGTTATGTATGTACAGTTGAGTTATTGCACATAGAATTGGTATAAATAGTGGTGGACCATAGAGGAAGTGGGAAGAGGGGGGCTGTGTTATCGGTGCATATGTGAGTTCAGGGTGGTTATGGCTTTGGGGAAGAAACTGTTTTTGAGTCTGTGGGTTTTTGTGTTGATGCACCTGTAGCGCTTCCCTGAGGGAAGCAGGCTGAACATGTTGAAGCCAGGGTGGGAGCTGTCCTTGATAATGTTTGCTGCTCTGCTGAGGCAGCGGGAGGAATAAATGTCCATCAGGGAGGGGAGAGGGCAGCCGATGATCTTTTGTGCTGTCTTGACCACACTCTGAAGCCTCACTCTATCTGCCTTGGCGCAGCTGCCGTACCATACCGTGATGCAGTAGGTTAGCAGGCTCTCAATGGACGAGCGGTAGAAGGTCAGCAGCAGGTTGGAGTTCAGCTTGTACTTCCTGAGGACTCTCAGGAAGTGCAGCCGCTGTTGGGCCTTCTTGACAACCGCTGAGATGTTTTCTGTCCAGGAGATGTCAGCAGAGATGAGGACACCAAGGAACCGGAAAGTGTGGACCCTCTCCACACACTCCCCGTTGATGTAGAGGGGAGCCAAGTCGGTGTTGTGTCTCCTGAAGTCAACAATGAGCTCTTTGGTTTTCTTGGTGTTCAGTGCCAGGTTGTTTTCTGAACACCATGCTGCCAACTTCAGGACTTCCTCTCTGTAGTCTGCCTCGTCTCCCTTTGAGATGAGTCCGACTACCGTGGTGTCATCAGCAAACTTGATGATGAGAGTGTTGTTGTGGGTCGGACTGCAGTCGTGGGTGTAGAGAGAATACAGGAGGGGCTCAGCACACAGCCCTGTGGGGGAGCCGGTGCTCAGTGTGCGTGGAGGAGAGATGAGGGCCGAGTCTCACAGTCTGGGGCCGGTTTGTGAGGAAATCCTTTATCCAGGCACATGTGAGAGGAGGGAGGCCAAGAGTGACCAGTTTGTTGATGAGGATGTCCGGGATGATAGTATTAAAGGCTGAGCTGTAGTCCACAAAGAGCATTCGGACGTAGCTCTGCCGCTGCTCTAGGTGACTCAGCACAGCGTGGAGGGCTGTGGCGATGGCATCTTCTGGCGCCATCGCCACAGCCCTTGACACAGCCCTTGACCTTGTATGTTGAGTACCATTCCTTCCCGTTCTCCTAAAATACATGATTCTACTTGTCAAAAAATGCGCACAGGTTCTATTATAAACACTACACGGTTTAAAACTATCAGACTCTGAAATCTTTACAAAATGCAAACACTGGTCTAATCTACAGCATCGTGTCACCAGCAACAAAGTGCACACAGAGCCAATTGCAATCGAGCCAATTAGTCATGTTGTTAACATCACACAGAAACGATTAATCTCCAGTGAGAGGGAATTCTCTTCATAATCTCAGCATCATTTCTCTTCAGTTGTCCTCTCCGTCTCGCAGCACTTTGTGCACAGCTCTGTTTAACAGGGCCAGCAGGTCCACAGCCCCAGCCACTCCCCTTGGCAGGTAGAGCTCCAGAGAAGAGGAGGCGGCATGAGGCAGACGCACATCTTCCATGCTGGCATCCTGAAAAAAAGAATAGTGTGGGAAACGTGACAAAGATTCATCTCTAGACAAAGGAAAAGGAGTTATATTTTATCATCTTGGATAGTTGATGCTGGTGGTGATTCTTGTGAATTTGAATCACAATTAAAGACAGGATTTTAAGGATCTTTATGTTAAACACCAACCTGGGAGTAAAAACACAGAGAGATTAATCTGGGGAAGCCAAGAGGAGGCAAACTGTCAGCTCCTGTGATGAAGATGAGGAGGTCTTCAAAGGAAAACTCTGCCTTGCCGTCTGATTGTGCAAACAGAGACATATTTTATCTAACCTGAAACACCAGGAGCATCTTTATTCTTTCCATCACACCCTCCAACCTTACCACGCACTAAAGTGAGGATTGTTTCCCAGTGTCCAGCTGTGGACCTCCTCATCTGCCCTCAGCTGGGAGTCTGAACAGCTAAAGCTGATGGTAAAAAGCTGCTTGAACTCTTCCAGACTCAGAGGCTGCCGTGGTGCACTCGTCATAACTGGGGCAAAAATTTCCCAGTGGGACTGAACCATGTTCCACAGCCCACCACAGCTATTCAGCCCCTCAGTAAACTGGGAGATCATTTTAGTCACCCTGAAGGACAGCAAGTGGGTTAAATTACATTTTTGTATTTAGAAAGCGCAACATTTGCATGTAGCTCAAGTTTAAACTGTCAACACCATGTGTATGATGTACGCATTTGTGTGTGCACTACCTGTCGTAGATGTAGTGTTTTACCAGGCGACTATAAATGGCTGGTATTTCATCAGAGTTGGCTGAACAGATGTCAGGGATCCCGCAGCGTGACACCCAGTCGCACAGACTGCGAGACAGCAGCTTCACATCAGTACAACTATGCAGCTGTGAGAGCAGAGGAACATAATTTGTGTTTGGAGCACAGAAGGCGATTATGTACACAGGACTGAGGGTTTAATACAGAGAAGAGTTTAAAGGTGAGAGAAAAAACTGCAATACAAAAAGTTGATCATTCTACAGCTGAAGGCAGAAACAAGATAATGTTATTCAGCACTGTAATTATGCTACAGTCACATTAGGAAACCACTACAATTGCCATGGTGTGTGCAGTGATCTCACAATCTCACAATGGTTACTTAAGACAGGGACCAGGTCTGTGACCTGTGTTCAAAGGGACTATCAAACATCAGGAGGGTGATTGAATGGCAGTAAGATGCAGTCTGCTATCAGACTGTATTGAATAGGGTCATTTGGCAGTTACAAAGTCTTTTGTCATCTGTTGCTTTCTCTACATACACAGGAATTCACAGTTCCCAGTTATTTTTAGTGTCCAAGCAGAGCCTCACAAATATGAAAAACAAAATTCCTTCACAAGGTAGTTGCACATCCAACTTCTAGGCAACCAGTGGGCTGGTGCAGCTATGAGGTTGCCATCCTATTTTTACTCTAGTGTTACCGACCCATCAATCAAATGCAATGTGCAAAACCATAAACTTCACTCTCTGTGTGAAACAAACATTTATGTACTTTATATAACTGGTTTATATTAAAATCATCATTATCCAAAACCAACCATGTATAATAACATAGGTACAGCAGTATATCAAGTTTTTAAATATGTTACAATTAGAGTTGTGAGTTTTCTTCTTGTGTGCCACCTCTTTCAGTTGGATTTGGACTTCGGTATCAATAATGTCCTGCCAGTTGAAGTCTTCTAATGTTATACTGTAGCAACACATCACCTGTGACAGTAAAATAAGACATACTGACAAAAATTGCGCTGGTAATACCTGACAGAGCTACAGGGCATCAGAAAAAGTAATCTAATATCACATTCCCAAAGAACTCTTAACGCTTAATAGGCAATACTGTATGACAAATTCTTGTAGTGCCTACACTAGCACACATTCAGTTAAGGACTCAACCTGATACAATGCAGGGTGAAGGCAACAGAGTCCATGTTAGGATGCCTGGGTTGTTGACCCAGGGTTTTTGGGTTTATTATATTATTTATAATTTCTAGTCTTTGGGTTTTTGTTAGAGTCATGTCTTATGGTTTGTCTCTGTGTTCTATAGTTGCTCTGTCTCCCCTGTCGGCTGTATCCCCTTGTTAAGTTCGCGTCTCTGTGTTATGTTTCCTGTTTTACTTTGAAAGTCCGTGTTTCATGTTAGTGTATCTGGTTTTGCTTTCCTTGTCTCGTTAGTCCTGATTTGCCCCAGCTGTGTTTCCCTCCTGTTGCCCATTCCCTGATTGCTCCCTCTATGTATTTAAGCCCTGTGTTTACTGTTTACTATGCTGTGTGTTCTGTCTGCTTGCCTGAATTTATTTGGAGTCTTAGTTTTGTTACCTTTTTTGAGTTCAGCATTAAAGCTGTTTTGAGTTCACCTTTTTGCCTCCGTGCGTCTGCACTATGGGTCCACCATTCCTGCCTGCCCACAGCCTACACCTAACAGAAGATCGCGACCAGAACATGGACCCTGCAGACTGTTCCACCTCAGACTTTGAGGCTGAGATGACGAGGTTGGTCGATTTGCTGGACCGCATTGCTCAGGCCGATAGCTTACAGGCTATGGCTGTGGGACTGAGCGCGGTCGAGGCAATGATTACAACCAACCCCCAGCTTCATCAGTTCTCCATGGACACTCATCTGGGCCACACCATAGCCGCGTGGAGGGAGCATGTCAGAGCCAGTGAGCTGGCTATCTCTCTCTCCACACCAACGCAGCAGCAGCAGACGGAGCTCGCTGTTAAGCAGCTGCGTTCGCCACAGCAGGACAGTGTTTCTGCTGGAGGTTCTGGAGAACTGCTCCTGTGTGGTGAGCCGGAGGATTTGCAGCCCGGTCACCTGGAGGCTTCGCGGCCCGGTTCGCCTGCTCCCCCTTCCCAGAGTAAACAGCGTTCACGCCACTGCCACTCCAGAACGACTGAGCACACCCCAGTTTTGGGAGAAAGTGACTGTTTAGTGTTCCGGCCAGCCCCTGTGGCTGCTGTTAAGTCTAGGACTCCTTTTGTTTCTCTGGCAAATTCTCAACCTATGACTTTTTCCATGCCTCAGCTGGCAAATAGAACTGGCAACAGAGTGCCACCTGCCATAACTAAGTTGGCTAAAGAACTGGGACTTGGCGTTGCAGAGCTTATGGATCAAGCAAAGGTTAGTGTTTTTCGGCCAATTATATTTTCACGTTCGCTCATCTGCCCAGCTGCCTGTTCCTGCTGGAGGGTCCGAGGGGCCCGTCCAGCCTTCTGCCTCTGCTGGAGGGTCCGAGGGGCCCGTCCAGCCACAACACCCTGCCTCCGCTGGAGGGTCCGAGGGGCCCGTCCAGCCTTCGTCGCCACCACCTGCGGCTCCCACGCCGTCGCCTGCGGTGCCACCACCTGCGGCTCCCACGCCGTCGCCTGCGGTGCCACCACCTGCGGCTCCCACGCCGTCGCCTGCGGTGCCACCACCTGTTTCATCCTCGCCTGGTCCAGCTTCAGCTATGGCTTCGCCTGGTCCAGCCCTGCCTTTGGCTTCGCCGTCGCCTGGTCCAGCTTTGGCTACAGCTTCGCTTGGTCCTGCCTCGGCCACGCCGACGTCTGGACCACATCCTGCGCCTCTACAGCGCCGGCCTCCTTCCAGGCCTCTGATTGTCCGTCCTGCACGTCCTGCACGTCCTGTCCGGCCTGCACGTCCTGTCCGTCCTGTCCGCCTCATGGCCGGCCTCCTGACCTGCTACGTCGCCGCCGGTGCCTCCCGCCCGGCCGGCCTCCTGAACTTTTTTCTGGACTCTTGGGCCGTCGACCTCCGGGCCGGCCCCCTGAACCTTTTCGAGGCTGTTGCCTGGGCCTCTGCGCCTTTCGTGGGCCCTCTTGTTTGTTTTCTTTTGGACGGTTCCTGGGCCTCAGTGCTGTTGTTTTGTTCTGTTTTGGACTTTGTTCCCTGTGTTTTGGTTTCTGGCTCCTTGTGTTTTTGTTTCGGTCCCTCCGTCCGGTTCCCCCGCCGCCCGCCCTGGTTGGGTTGTTTTTTGTTTTGGTTTGGGCTGTCTGGGAGCCAGCCCTTTAGGGGGGGGTACTGTTAGGATGCCTGGGTCGTAGACCCAGGGTTTTTGGGTTTATTATATTATTTATAATTTCTAGTCTTTGAGTTTTTGTTAGAGTCATGTCTTATGGTTTGTCTCTGTGTTCTATAGTTGCTCTGTCTCCCCTGTCGGCTGTATCCCCTTGTTAAGTTCGCGTCTCTGTGTTATGTTTCCTGTTTTACTTTGAAAGTCCGTGTTTCATGTTAGTGTATCTGGTTTTGCTTTCCTTGTCTCGTTAGTCCTGATTTGCCCCAGCTGTGTTTCCCTCCTGTTGCCCATTCCCTGATTGCTCCCTCTATGTATTTAAGCCCTGTGTTTCAGTTTGTCATTATCGCGATCTACCGTTTACTATGCTGTGTGTTCTGTCTGCTTGCCTGAGTTTATTTGGAGTCTTAGTTTTGTTACCTTTTTTGAGTTCAGCATTAAAGCTGTTTTGAGTTCACCTTTTTGCCTCCGAGCGTCTGCACTATGGGTCCACCATTCCTGCCTGCACACAGCCTACACCTAACAGTCCAGGCCCACCCTGAGCCAATGACCAGCCAATTAGAACCCCCGCTTCATAGTACTTCCTCTCCTCAAGAGCTGTGAGATTGCAGGTCATGAACAGACTTCCTGGAAGACCCTCAAACACACAGCTGTGCTGCAGCTCCAGTAGAATCAGCCTGCATGAGAAGAAATGCAGGCTGATTCTATATGTCCGTTCTCCTGGATCACCTGTTGAGAGAAAAAGAAGTGAAGACAAGCAAAAAAAAACCAAACAAAAACAAAGCAACATACTAAACACAACACCATCACGTTAATCTAGCTAAGTGTGAACAGCAGTAAAATACTAAATATTGAAAGTTGTTGTGCAGCACGCAGGACAGACAGCTCACAATGTACTTTGAAGTAGCAGCTAAGAAAGGTGTAGTTTATGTCTACGAACAGTGAACATCCGTGTGCACACCTGTGTGGATCAACGCGCTTGTATACAAAAGGTTTCCCCATGTAACGGTCTGCTAGAGGGTGTGGAGGCCCATAGCCCCGTCCCCCAGGGCATGAAGCAGGCATGGAGGAGATCCAGGCTCCAGACATCCAGAGGCCCCAGAGTGCGAGAGCCCAAGGAGTACCACCGGAGGGGCATCCGTGCCACCTTCCTGGGAAGGGCTGAGGAGATCCCCAGACGAGGGGTCACCCAGTAGCCATGGAGCAGAAGCCAGAGGGGCTGCACTGGCGTGCCCGCCCGGCTCTGCCGGCAGCCAGCTGTGCCAGAGTGAATCGAGTTGCAGGCCCCGAGGCCGGAGGCCCGAGGGCCCCCTTTGCCCCGGAAGAGGCCTGACCGAGCGACAGGCACCAGGCCCCGCCAAGTAGCCACCGGGAGTGAGCTGGTGCATACCTGAGCGCCCAGCCCCGGACACCAAGAACCACCAATGCACCAACCGCTGAGGACATCAGTTACCAACAGGGAGTGTGGTGAGGGGAGATAGGCCTCCACACTTGGAGGGCCTGGGAGTACCCAGGGAGGTGGAGTCTAAGACCCGACCTGACATATAGACACAGACAAACAGGCACACACAGACATAAACATGCTTTCCCACCCTCATGCACACATATACAAACACTCAGCACTCACCCAACGTAGGGACAGACATACATAGACATGTACACACAATCATACTCCCCAAACATACTCTATGCCCCGGGTCCAGGTACCCTCGCCCCAGAGGGGAAACGGCACCAGACCCAAGAGATGTGACCCTTCCCCGGGGTGGAGGCAAGCAGACCGCCCCAGGCTCCGCAGCAGCAGGGAGGCCAATCGGACAGCCAACACCTCCTCCCAGCCCCCGCCCGATGGCTAGTAGAGAACGGGGGTGTGAAGACCCCATACCTCCCTCCTCCCGCTCATGTGTAGTGTTGCTGCGTGTTGTTCTAAAGTGCATTTAAAACAAGGGAGGGCATGGTGCTGCTGCCAGAGAGCAGCAGGTGTTAGCACAGCCCTCCCGGGAGCCCTCAATGTCTACATGGATTTAAAATTGAGAGGTGGGCACCGGCGCCAGAGGTAGGTTACACAGACCGTCCTCTGGGCGCGCCGTTAACGTGGTCACCCTCAAGGCCCTATATACATATATGTGTGTGTGTTATGAGAGTGTGAATAATGTGGATGTCTAAGTTGTGAAATAAAATTGAGGCACAGGTGGCCAGAAGGGGACAGAGGGGGGGGAATGCCTCCCCTGCACCCTGGTGACACACCCGCACCCCAAGGCCCTACCTGTGTGGGTGGGGTGGTGGAGCGGGAAGAGGAGGCAGCCGGGATGGGGAGGAAAAGAAGGAGGGCAAGATACCCCTCCTTAGGGCCAGCTCCCCGCTGACCCCAGTAGGCACCCCGTCCTCTAGTACCCACCAAGGCAAGGGAGCCCAGGCCCATCCAGACCGGGGCCTATGGCAGCAGCACCGCTAAGCCCCACAGGACCTGGGGAAGCCCACCCCACCCCACCGCAGAGGAAACTATACCCACCCCAACATTCAATCATCTCCAGACTACACAAGACAACAGACACCCAGGTTAGGTTTATTCTCCACCTCTCCTGTGTCTCTCCCCCACTTGCAGAGTGGACTTCTGCAAGGATGGAACAACCTCCCTGCCAGTTGAAGAGCCCCCCAGTTAGGCCGATGCACCAGAGTCCCCCTGCGCCAGGGCTGAGCCCCCGTGCACCCACCCGCTGTTAAGGTTCAAAAATATAGGGAAGGAAACACAGGAGGAATGCAAGTAACCACACTGGTCCAAAGGGTAAAGACGATGATTTTAATGAAGTGACACGCGTGGGAGAATGAGCGGACTCTGTAAGCAGACAGCCCCACAATCTCATCCTCCTAACATCAAAATACAGTTTTATATGCGTCAGAGTATATTTAGTGACGCCCCCTCATTGCGTCATCACATACATCAGCTTCAAAACCACAAATGTTCTATTTGACAACTTAAGGCACAATTAAAAGTACATTGGCTTCCATCTTCTCCCCGGTGGTTTCCCGTAAGCCAGCTCAGCTCTCGCATCGTGCATCTACTGCTTCATCAGTCAACTTTCACCTACACCCTAACAGTGTGTGTGTATGTGTGTCTGTGCGTACACGTGCGAGGGCGCGTGCATGCTGTGTACTGCGTATGTGTCATGACCTCTCACTATTTGTGTCTGTATGTATATGTCTCGCCCTTAAATGCTCTCTTTGCTTTCAGTTTCACTTCTGCAAAAGCTGCAACTTCAAAGACATAACTTCCTGTCTCATTTTGGCACAAAGTGTATTTTCCTGTCTCTGCCCTCTACACAGAGATCATAAAAGCATTAATAACATTTAAATTATAGATTCAACTCAACCATTTAAAATGGTTCTTCTTTGGACCTGTAATAAAGGCTAATATAATACCAATATATTTGAACATCTGAATGCATCTATGAAAGCAACATCCCTATTAACATGAAATGGTAATGATGATTATAAAAATAGCAGCAAATAATAGCAGTAAAATATTTCTATTCCTGACACTTCCCCTTTTGACCTCTGGATGACATCCAGAGGTCACCAAAACAACGAAAAGCATGACCGAAACTAATAATTCACAGAGTAGATCCTAGTCTAAGACTAGATCCACCTTAACTGTAATGGATAAGAACCTTCTCCCTACTATGCTCTAAGTTACTCTGTTCCTCGATTGTTCTCAAAACATGAACCTAATTTCATATTTGGTTTTTGACTTTTATTTTCAAATCTTAATCAACCGTACTCAGCATTTGTAAAACTCTTAAAAGCACTGCCTTTAAGAGAATCGAAGGAAGCACGTCTCTGCATGTGCTTCCTCTTTGCTCCTTATCTGATCATCAACATCCTGTGCACAAAACTGTCACTGCTGCAAGGGCCTACCTCTCATCTAAAGTCACCTTTCACAAGAAAAATCCTAAACACTTATTCTACTAAAGGATCAAAGAAAAAACAACCATTTTAATCAACTAAGTTTAAGCATATAATCAATTACTCCTAAATAACTTTCATCATAGCTAAAAGCTCCTAGGAACAACTTCTGTGTGTTGACACTAACTTCATTGTAACACTCACAGTTCCTGTGTTATAACCTGTTTTAATATATCATTTTATTTCATTTTACTACTCTTAATGTAATGGTACATTCTAATTATATTTTATCAGTCATTATATTTTATCAGTTTTAACCAAAATACATAAGCTTTTCCCCCTTGGACCTGGTTTAAAAGCAAAAACTTGATCCCTTCAACAAGTATTTGTTATCCTGTAGCTGCACTTTATATAATAAGACTCATTTTGGAGCTGCATGTGTTATCTCCATATTTTACATGTCACCCCATTTAGTTACAACCCAACTCCTATTCAGTTCCTCTTGTCTGTCACTTGTTACCGGGCCAACTCAAATTCAGTTAAAAGCTAAATGAATTTCAGGCCCTAGGCCTCAAATCAATACTGTCCTGTGTGTTAATGAACTCTATACGTCTGTAAGCGTGTGCAATCCTTCAAAACTGAGGTCCTTCTCACAGTAGATTGGCTAATCATAACGTTAACCAAAAGTCTGTGACCCTCAAGAGACGACTCTCTGAGCCACAACTCCGTTAAAGGCACAAAAATGCAATGTGTATGAAAAAATCCTTTCTACATATATAATCTCCAATATTATTCATTTAAGTCAGCGAGACTTTTAACATCCTCATAAAAACTCTCCTCTACCCTAGAAATAAATCTATTTACTCTCTGTTTCTAAAGCCTACATTATAACAACATTCTAGCATTATGTCACTGTTACCACTTATCCTAAAAATCAAAAAGAAATCCCACATTTTCTACTCATAAAATCTTCACTATTTTCCCCAAAGCATATCCTTTATTCCCACAGTTTCCCCTTTAAGTTTTGTATACAACTTCTTATTAACACCAGCAATTTATCTTCTAAACAGAATTCAGTTCATTTTAATCCTTTCTTTTAACAAATCCTCAGTTTTACTATATCTAGATTATCAAACAACCCCAATCATTATAAAATCCTAGTAAAACCCTTTCAAATTAAACAAATTAAATCTTAAATCCTCTCTTTTTGACACATCTCATGTGGCAAAAAACTCAACATGCTTCACCCAAGCTTAGGAAATTAAAAGGAAAAAAGGTTAGTCATTTCATTTCTCAGAACAGCTCAGCAATTCTCCTCTCCGGTGTTTTGCTCCAGCCCTGAAAACCTGTGTTTAAGGAACAAAATCAATTAAATTATTATGTCAAATCTCCTCAAAATCGTTGCTCCATGGAAAGTCTGGATCCTTGGAACTTCCTGGAAACAAAACCTGTACTTTACATTTCATACTCTCCCTCTATGATCCAGTCTGCGTCATGACAAAAACAAACTTAAACAAAACAGTTATTAATCATGAGTTACCTCAGTTCATGGTAACTTGAGTTACATCAATGTTTCCCTTTTAGCATTTAGCATTCTCCCAACAATATAATGTAATCCCATAATCTAACCCCAGTAAATAATTTTCTCAAAACATCCATCAATATCCCAAAATCAGCACCCCCTTATTTAAGTCTCCCACTTATCCTTTCATTTATTTCCCCCTTGGTCCCATCACTCGCATTCACTCCCATGCATTCACACACGATCTTTTTGCTGATACTGCAGCCTTCTGCGCACGTCATCAGATGCTCCACATCAGCAAAATGAGCTCAATCATTTGTTTTATTTCGTTTTCCTTTTTAGGAGAGTAGTTCTCTATATTTTTGACTGGATTGACACGCTGCAATCATTTTTTAGACAGAGACTTGCCGCCAATCAGTCTCTGATTGTAATCAATTATAATTCTGTAAAGCCCACCTGATTTTCGTACTTGGTAATTTTGTCAACGCCGTCCGTTCACTGTCTTCCAGGCCTGCTTAGAACAAAAATGAAAAAAGAGAGCTGATTATTAGCTCATCAAAGTACAAAACAAAATCACCTGACAGGTTTTTTCCTGAGTGCACTACTACAAGAAATTTTTGGGGCCCCTCTCAGACATATCCATGTCTTAATCAAACACCCTCTCTGGAAATAAAACAACAGCCTCAAAAATCTGAAACAATCTTAAATTTCACCCATTCAACACACCGAAAACCTCGTCAAAAGCTACACCGTTTCGTACACAACAATAACCCCGGTTAAGCACTTTACCATACTCAGATTCAGCCTAACACCTTACAACAATGTGCCAACACTAATTTATAAACCTCCTAATCAAATTTGCACCTCTGAACAGTCTACCCCTCCTTTAAGGCCTCAATCACACACACACACAGCAAGTCTTAAGAAAAAAGTAAGAGAGGAAGTGTCTCTGCTCATAGACTCACAGCTCAACTGCCAACTTGAGAAGAAAAATACATGTTTACACCTTATCACATTATTGAACTATTTTCATTTTCTTTCTATAATAATCACTGATTTTGATCACTCAGCACGAGAGCACTCCTGAGTCACTCTTATAAACACTTTTCTTTTGTTTTTTCCATCTATTTTATGAAACATTCACACCATTCTCTCACTCATACAAGCAGCAAGCAGATCTTCATTGCATATGCTTGTGTTCTTAGCCAGGTTTTTAAATCAATGTCTGTTCATTACTCTTCATGAGCTTATCTCTGTAAGGTTAGTGCATTTTCTGTTTGTGTGTGTATGGGTATGTGTTATTTTGCATCTATGGCTTCGCAGTCTGTCAGACACCTTTCCAATTCTCCAGTTAAACAGTCAGTTTTCTTTTTCCCCGAATTACTAACCGAAACTTTTGATTTCCCACCTTAAATAAAATCCCTCCTGGTCTTCAGCCAGGAGCTAGGGCTTGCTTTTCAGGTTCCTGGACACCTCATTCTGTGAACAATTCCACCAGAAACTTGCCTTAACTTATCCAGTGAGGTTAACCTATAATTTCCTTCCGACCGGTGCCTCTGGAGAGTTGGTCCAAGTCTGCTTTACTCCTGAAAATAACAAAACTAAGACATTTTCATTATTACCACAAGTGCTTAAATGACCCATTTCTCTGTCTCTGGACAGAAATACCAATTATGCCATGCATGTAAGCGTGTTCTCCCCTGTATTTTATGTTAATTGGGTGTAAACTGCTTCTTCATTAAATTAATTCATTGAGTTTTTCATTGCATTTCTATGTATTCATGTTAATGTACACTACGTGTCAGCTGTTTCTTCATTGCATCCTATATATTCATATTTAATTTATGCATTTCACCACTGAGCTTTAGATTCAAACTATCTCACTTCTGATTCATTTCAAAAATAATCTCACATGTAACAATTTGTATGTGTGTTTTCTATTCATTAAGGTAATGACAATTATTTCTTTCATTATTCTTACCTTTTCTAATGTTTACCTCTTTGTTATGCTGTGGTGGACATCCCTAAACAATTCATGAGTTCAGGTTTCAATTTTCAATCCAATTATATCCTATATTCTCGCAAGCAAACTCGTCCAGCTTCATCTCTCACTGGTCCTCTCTGCACAATGTCCTGTTCGGGCTTCAAAGCTCCAGCAAACACAGTCTCAACTCAGCTGTTGTCTTCTTCTCTGTTTCTTTACAGTCTTTCTTTCAGATTAAGTCCCAGCATGGCAAAATATCACTCAATGTCCAGTGCTCTTCCACACTTCTTTATCCCACTGTTCAACTGCCCAGCCTGTATTTTCACAGTACATGTTGCAGTACTCTTACATGCCGCTGCTGGTTGTCAGTCGTCATCAGTGTTAATGGATCAGTGGCACTGTCGTTTGCCTGCTGTATTCAAGTCCACGATGTTCTATCGGTCTTCATCAGGCGATTGACTGTCCTTTGAACTTCTTCTCCGCTTCAGGGACAAAGTGAGAGATCCAGCCGCACAATTTCGAGCCAAAGACTGGCTTATTTTCTCCCAATTCTATTACTCTACTTTTCTGCTGCTGAACTCAAGGTTCCAATGTTGAGAGAGTCCACCTGTATTGACACACTAAAGCATACAATTAGTATTATATTCATTTTTCTTAAAGGCTTCATTTGCTTCATGTGCCTAGAGTTAACTCATCTATCTCTCTGTGTTCTTTCTGTACACACTCAGTTCCCATATATGGGCATGCACAGTTCCTGTTCACTATTTCCTGTCGCTGCAGCCCCGGTACACAGAGCCATATTTCCTGTTCTTCAAACTAATCTAACTCCTTTGTTTTTTTCTTTGTATTTATAGTCTACAGGCCCTCTTTTATTCTACTAAATCTTAGTCTAAAACAATACACCTTCATTTCACTCACACACATTTAAATAGAGCTCTTCCACACATCATAACCTCACTCATGCGTTTCTTGAATTAAAAGCACTTTCAAACTTTAGCACATCCTACTTTTCATCACACAAGAAATATATTTCACACTCCTTTATTCCATACACACGTTTAAAGGTTCTAACCTCTTTAGTCATTCAGTAATCGTCTCACACACTGCCTTTTCTCTCTCAAACTTCCATTTTCCACTCACTCAGACAAATCATGCAGAGTCACTCAAATCAAATACTGACAGCATTCACACAGTTAAAATCACTTAAAATACACTTTCATACGAGTATTTTAAACATGCCTTCCATGATCAGAAAGAGCAAGTCAAAAGAAAAAAGAAAAAGAAAACTGAAACCTCTCATCGTCTCACACCCCGCTTCTCCCCACACACACATAACTGAAAAATAAAACACACCAACATTTATGGCTCACGAAATATACATCTATCAAAATTCAGTCATTTACTATACATCCGCACTAATATATTCAAACTGTATTTACACTCTCATAATAAACAAAACCAACCTCTTATATACAGGCATTTAGCAAAAAGCTCTCAGTCCTCTCGAAATTGAAACCACCCTCTCTGCGCGTCACGGCTGCTCATTTGCATTTACACACCATCCGTGCACATCCGGCTGTGCATTACTGACACAGAGATTGATCCTACTCATAGATCTCATATTTTATATTACAGACGTCTTTAATCACAACTGCACAGATTTTAGGCCTCTTAAATCCTATAAATTTCGACAAATTTATCCATAACGGTCCGACCGATAAAGTCCCTGACTTTTTTAAGCGACCAATTTTAGCCAGTATTCCGTCCCTGACGGTGGCCCGATTGCTAATGCCCTAACCAAATTTATCGTAGCCAAAAAGCGCGAGATACCGCTCCAAACGGTAAAGTGGTCCAACCACTGGCTTATCTCAGGATGCCCTGTACCCCACGGTCAAGCCAAACCGAGCTAACCCTACTCTGTGATAGGTCAACAATGCGGCGTCCACATCGAGGAGGGATCGCAACGTCCGGGCTATGCGCTTCTTAAGGGTCCCAGACTCCTCGTCCTAAAGTAATTTAGAATAATTTGAAACAACAATCTACACCCAAAACAGGATTAAGATTAAGGACAACCCTCAACAGTTTTGGAGATTCCCGAGTCCTCCTCGAATGTTGCCCGAAACTATCCCTAGTCATCGCTAGGTGAAGGATAGATTTCTCTATCCAGCAGGGAGCGTCACCTCCGAGAAAGTTCTTAAGGGTTGCATAACCAATGGGACTTGAACCCACACAATGACCAAATTCCCTATCATTCTAAGAGTTCACTTAGCAGTCCAACTGCTTTAATTCTCTTCTCATTCCTTTATTCTTTACTTATTTTCTCTTATTCTCTTTACTCTTTACTTATTTTCAACGTTTCATCATCTTTACTTCAACTTATACTTTAGTTCTCATGAGATTTTCACCAAAATCAAAACAGACATCTACCAGTAATTTCAGTGAGTAGACTTTAATTTCTCATGTCCAATCTGGCACACTTAGAAATTCAACAGGTGGTGCCTACCTTTTGTTATATGCCGGCTTGTCACTCACTTTGACCACTGACCAATGCCTGAGCGCCTGACGCCTCGGACCTTTCTCCGTCCTGTCTCACTTCCCCCTCGGACGAAGCCCCCAAATGTTAAGGTTCAAAAATATAGGGAAGGAAACACAGGAGGAATGCAAGTAACCACACTGGTCCAAAGGGTAAAGACGATGATTTTAATGAAATGACACGCGTGGGAGAATGAGCGGACTCTGTAAGCAGACAGCCCCACAATCTCATCCTCCTAACATCAAAATACAGTTTTATATGCGTCAGAGTATATTTAGTGACGCCCCTCATTGCGTCATCACATACATCAGCTTCAAAACCACAAATGTTCTATTTGACAACTTAAGGCACAATTAAAAGTACATTGGCTTCCATCTTCTCCCGGTGGTTTCCGTAAGCCAGCTCAGCTCTCGCATCGTGCATCTACTGCTTCATCAGTCAACTTTCACCTACACCCTAACAGTGTGTGTGTATGTGTGTATGTGTGTCTGTGCGTACACGTGCGAGGGCGCGTGCATGCTGTGTACTGCGTACGTGTCATGACCTCTCACTATTTGTGTCTGTATGTATATGTCTCGCCCTTAAATGCTCTCTTTGCTTTCAGTTTCACTTCTGCAAAAGCTGCAACTTCAAAGACATAACTTCCTGTCTCATTTTGGCACAAAGTGTATTTTCCTGTCTCTGCCCTCTACACAGAGATCATAAAAGCATTAATAACATTTAAATTATAGATTCAACTCAACCATTTAAAATGGTTCTTCTTTGGACCTGTAATAAAGGCTAATATAATACCAATATATTTGAACATCTGAATGCATCTATGAAAGCAACATCCCTATTAACATGAAATGGTAATGATGATTATAAAAATAGCAGCAAATAATAGCAGTAAAATATTTCTATTCCTGACACCGCCCACAACCTCGGCGACACACCGACGAGGACCGAAGCCCCCAAGGCCCAGCCAGAGCCCCATCACGGAGACGAAGCACCCCCGAACCCCAAGCCCCCCCACCTGCCCCGGATCCACTCAGGGGCAGCCAGGCCACCAGGCCAGTAACCTACGTCCGCCAGTACAGACCATCCCCCAGCCCTGCTGCACGCAGCCACGAGGAGAACACCCTCTAAGAGCGACCAGAGCCACTAACCAGGTTATGACCACAACCCCCCGGGTTGAGCCCTCCAGGGATAACGTCTCTAGGGGTTCTCCTGGCGCCCTAAGCCCATCCCAACCTCCACATCAACCACAATAGCGAAGGCAGGACCAAACTATGACCCCCCACCCCCACTAGGTGATGAAGCCGATCAAAGGAGCCCAAAGGGATTGATCAAATGTGGTGGCAGAGGCTGTATCAAGACTAATGTGATCTATTAGATGGTTTTTATATTGATAAGAATTAAGATTATTTTTATTTTTCCAGTTAAGGAGGACCGTTTTCTTGGCAATGCATAGGGCTGTAAAAACAATGTGGGCTGTGTTTATTTCTGCAGTGACCTCATCCAAGTTGCTCAGCAAGCACACTAAAGGGGAGGCTGGAATGTTACATTTCAGACACTTTGATAAGTCTTCACATATCTCACGCCAAAACTTCTGCACTGGTGGACAGAACCAAAGGGCGTGGATGTAATTGTCTGGTGTATTGCCTTGACAGTGTGAGCAGTTGTTGGAAGATGTAAAGCCCATCTTGAACATCCGATGACCAGTATAGTGCACTCTATGTAGTATTTTGTATTGTATTAATTGCAGACTGGGATTTTAATCAATTTAAAGGTTTTAAGCATACCTGAGACCAGAAGTTTTGGTCTAAGCTTACTGATAAATCTGCTTCCCACTTTGCAATAGGAAGGGATATTGATTCATCTAGTTTAGAAAGTGTTCTGTATATTTTAGATAATAATTTGGGGGATTTAAGAGTAAGAAAGTGTACCGCACTTGGTGGTGTTTGTAATTCAGTAGTAATGCTTTCTGATCTCTTAACACTCATTTTGATGGCAACCACAAGTTGATTAGATGGCGCTTGGACCTGCATTGCTGTGTTGATGGCTTCAGCCAAACTATCATATACTCACTTGAAAGACTAAAATACATGAAAAACTAAACTCAGAGTTGTATGAAGACATATAACTATTTTAAACTTTTTGGATTCACTGATTGAGCTACATTATAGATTATATAGATTTTATTTTTATTTTTATTTATTAATTTATTTATTTGACAAGGAACTTGACTGAGGCAGGTGAATTTGGAAATATTAAAACCTTGACAAGTTAATGCACAATTTCAGGGAAAGTATGGCTTTGCATTTTTAATTTTTTTTTCCCAAGAGAGACTAAGACAAAAGAGAAACATGACAACTCAAACAGCATAATGTGTTCATACTCTGTCAGACCTGGAAGTGTTACGTAATGCAAGAACGAAAGGTTAACAAACGTGTCGCCAAGAGGGAAACTACTGTAGAAAAGAAGTCATCTCCTCTATGAATAGCTCAATGGAGGGTGCTGGGAAAAAGCCAGTAGGTGGCACCATAGTTGCTCTTTTTGCAAAGGCCAATATCCTCTGTAATTTGGAAGGTCCTTCTTATTCTGCAAAACAGAAAAGGAAAACAATATGCTTTAAGGTATCTTTATACAGGGAGTGCAGAATTATTAGGCAAGTTGTATTTTTGAGGAATAATTTTATTATTGAACAACAACCATGTTCTCAATGAACCCAAAAAACTCATTAATATCAAAACTGAATGTTTTTGGAAGTAGTTTTTAGTTTGTTTTTAGTTTTAGTCAATAGTCCAACGACGAGGAGCTCAGAACCACTGCCTTAAGAAGTGGCCTGAGGCAATGATGTATCACCAGTGCGTGATTAGGAGCAGGAGCATGGGCCAAAGAAGCAGAAGATCACAGTGAGCACCACCCAGGTAGAGCAATAAGAGAGAGAGAGAGAGAGAGAGAGAGAGAGCAAAACCAAAACAAAACATGTAGCCTTGAGGAGCCAGCCGGGTAGACACAGGGACCATGACAGAAAACATATGTTTACTTTTTCTTTACCATCAACACAGGTTCCACAATTTTGATTTCAGCATACAAATGTAGACTCTTGTGTAAATATTAACATATGTTCTAACAAGAATTATTAGTCCACTTTAATATTTACTTACAGTAAATTAATAAAATGAGTATTAGAAAAACAAGTTTAGAAACATTCATATAATTTCAGAAATAAGCACAGCAGTTCACCAACTTCGTTTGTTTCACAATGTGAACTTCACATCGTGGATCTAATCACAGAGAGTTTGATAAGACTGATTTGTCCCTGCCCTTTGTGATCAGAGCTGAGAGCCTTATGTGAATAAAAATGATCAAAGTGCTAAAACAGAGCTTTTCCCTGTTTTCTAATAATAAAGCATTTTTATTCTTAATGAAACGTGTGTGTGTGTGTGTGTGTGTGTGTGTGTGTGTGTGTGTGTGTGTGTGCGCGCATGAGTCAGCTTCAACCTTGTTTTTGTGTCTCTGGAAGAATGCAGGAAGACAAGAAGACTCATTATACACACAATCCTGTGGTTTTGCTGAGGACTATTATGTGTAATTATTACTTAATACCGATGTAAGTAAGTATAATGAACAGGAGGGAGGGACTGACCCAGCCTGATCTGTGAACCTGCAAATTGGTTGCATTGTTTTCATTTTCCTCTCTGCTCATTTTTTTGGCATGTTAGATGGTTAACTCAGAAAGATTTACATTGTACTACTCACTGAATGCCCAGGGATGCTGCTTTCCTGTTCTGTGATTGTAATCAACTCAGTACATGGGGATAAGCGCATCTTCGGATCCAGTTGTGGTCATCCGTCCTCCAACCTCTCCTCACTAAAGATGAGAACAAAATCAGCATTAGCTCAGAGTAGGTTAGTTAGATAAGTATAGTTCAGGTGATTTGATCATTGTTTGTGGTAGAAGAGTCTGGCTGCTAAACTGCTCTACGTGCACTCTAGACAATTCACCAACTGAACACATTTGGCACATCGTGGAATGAATGTAGCTATAAATAAAAGAAACATAGAATTAATAAAGTTGACTGTAACAAACTTCCTCTTTGAGTAAAACTCATTATGAAGGGAGAACCTCCAGCACATAACAAAAAACCTGTTCGTCTGCCACATTAATAGCTTTAGTTGCTAATTGCAATGGCACTTTAGTTGGCTGACAGCACAAGGACGTTAACCCAGTTGTGCTTTCAAAATTCTGGTTATATGAATAAGCTTTAGCTGCATACTTTCAGTTTATTTTAAACCGGCCCATCAGTGTTAAAGTCAAAATAAAACAACTAAATCAACTTTATGCACACATAATGTTTGCATTTCTTAAGTCTAATATACAATTTACAATTTGTTTTTTGTGTGTTATTAATTTTATCTTTGTTATGACTCATAAACTCTAAGTGATGTACTCTTACAGAGTGCTTCCATTCATAGCCTACAATGAGAATGAAAATTTTACTCATTAAGATCAAGAAGCAGCTACAAATCAGACACTACCAGGTACGACAAACTAAGTTAAACTAGTAGAGATTGCAGTGACATTAACTGTTAAAAACTGGACTGTCACCCTGTAATGCTGCATAGTGTAAGGGCCTTCTGATGTTTCTAAAGTGTAATGCATTTTAATATTATTAATAAAAAACAAAAAATAATTTGTTGTACATTACAAATACATGTATTTTCCCGTTGTGGAATTACAGGGATTAGTTTACATAACCATCATCTTATCATTGCATTAATTATCATTTCATCCAAGCATTTATTGAAGTTGCTGGCGTTATGTTATAATTTGTATTACAGGGGTTATCATAATCAAATATTAACATGTTTATTACAGGTGCAGTTATAACCACTTTAAATCGTTGAGTTAAATCTATAATCTTAAAAGCTTATATGCTGAGTATATTGCTACAGTAAAATAGTAGCTGAGTGAAGGCCTGAATGTATTCAGCTTCTTGTTGCATTTGAGTTTGCCTAGCAACAGGTGACGCAAAGAGGAGGACAAGTCCATGGGGACCTCAAAGGCCTGAGATCATCACCATATTTGAAAGAGGATGCCAGAAAGGGGAACTTCTGTGTCTGCATTTATTTCTTAGAATAGATCATTGTCTGTACAAGGGGCAAAGAATGTTCTTAAGATGCAAATTATGTGCTTGTAAACGCAAGAGGGGGCGTCATAATACCCTGATGTTATAAAAGCAATCTGAAGTGTATTTTTGGTCGGGGATTTACAACTGATGGTTTCCAGTGTACGTCTCCCCACGCTGCGTGTATTCATTAAAATCAATTGTTTGATCGACCTCTTCTGGACCATGATTGTTTTACTCTCGCCCCTCAATTTCGGACCCGTAACATTTGGTGCATTGGCCGAGGGTTGAGTAGAGAGAGTGGAGGTTGAGACCGAGAGGGTCCGAGGCGCTCGAACGGGCAGACACGAGTCAGTGGTCGAAGTGAGTGGACATAAGCCGGCTTATTCAAAGGTAAGGCACTACCTGTTGAATTATTTCCAAAATGTGCCATTTGGATATTCCAAATTAAAAGTCTACTCACTGAAATTACTGATAAATGTCTGTTTTGATTTTGGTGAAGTTTTCATGAGGTTTACCGGTTGAAGTAATGATAAGTTATAAGTAAAAGTACTGGGTTCAAGTCCCAAAGAGAAGGAAAAGAGATAAAGTGAGTTCGAGTCTCACGTAGAAAGTAGGGAATTTGGTCATTTTGTTGGTTAGAGTCCCATTGGTCACTGACCCTATCTTGTGATGGTCATTTTGTGGGTTAGAGTCCCCTATGTCCACAAGGATAGGTCTGCCGGAATTTTACTCTCGTCTGGGAGTGTAGATTGTTGGTTCAAATTATTCTAAATTTCTCTAGAACGACAGCGGCGTCTGTTAAGAAGCGCATTGTCCAGAGGTAACGCTTGCCGAGGGTGCGGACGCGTGCCTTCGTCCTCTACGAGGGATAGTCAGTTGGTCACTGTGGAGCTTGGGGCACTCCAGAATAACTAGTGGTTGGACCACTTGACCGTTTGGAACGGTATTTGCGCTTTTTTGGGTAGCAAAGCTTGGAGCTTGGGCGTTGGACGCTTTTAAATTGAGTTAGGGATTTTAGAGATTAGACCAGAGACAGGTTGGACCTGATACTGGGTAATTGATAATAAAAATCTTGGAGTTTATCCCTTGGAGGGTTAATTTAAATTTGTCAAAATTCTGTAGGTTGTGCAATCTCAGGCCTGATAATTGTTTTTATTGTAATTATAAAGACGTCTGTGTAAAGTTGTGTGTGAGAGGAGTCTGTGAGTCAGGCTGGTATTATTTTTAGACTGTGTGTGTGTGTGTGAAAATGCAAATGAGGCAGCTGCGAGGTCCCTAGAGTTTTAGGAAGTTCACAGAGAGTGTTACACATTGCTGAATGCCTGTATTTAAGATGCTGGTTTTGTTTATTACAATACTGTAAGTAAAGTTTTTATTTCTTGCCAAGACTGTATGACTTTTTGCTGGGTTTTGAGATAGGATACTTAAACTGTTGATACTTATGACCGTTATTTTCATGCAATAACTAAACAATGTTTATTATAAAGTAAATAAATGTTGCTAGATATTTGCATGCTTTCAGTGCATCCTCAAAAAAAAAAACTAATATTCTCATAAAAACAAAATGTCAGCTAATGTCCAGATGACTTCCATATTTATTCCATTTTACTCTAAACAAGACCCAAATTTTACTGAATTGTATTTTTTTCTGTTCGACATTAGGGCTGCAGTTATCGATTATTTTAGTAATTGAGTATTCTATTGAGTATTCTATTGATTATTCCATCGATTAATTGGATAAGAAATCATTTGGGATTAATAATGAGCAAGAATGAATATTCAAAAGATAAAAAAACACAACTCTTTCAAAATGAACTGCACATTAGTTTCCATTTTAGAAACTGCGATTTTTTAAAGTTTAACTGCATACAACATCTGTCAAAAAAAACTTCAACCTTTGACTGTATTACATTTTTTAAAGAAAGCATTTTCTTAAATGTAACAATATATAAATAATCTGAAGTACAGTAAAAGGGTAACGTTAAACAAAATTGGAAGGCTAAATTTAAGTGTGAAAGTGAATGAGTGGCTGCAATGAAGAAAAGCGAGCATATCAGTTTGCTCTGTGTTATCTCATGTGGACCTTGTGAATCTGGACGGCGTTCAAGCAGGTATGGCTTCATATTTATCTTATCATATTTCCAATATGATGTAACCATGACATTCAGTCTATTACTTTAATTGTTACGGCAGGTGGATTGGACTGAGGTGCAGACTGGAATCACAAGTTAACAGTTCTTTTATTTACACAAAAACACCAGAAGCAGAATATATATACGGGGGGGGCAGGGGTTCCAGTGGTCCACGGGAAAGATTCGGGGAAGAGAAACTGATTCTTCTCACTCGTTTGCTCTGCTTGAGGCATCCCACACACAAGCCACTCCAAACTGCAAACATCCACGCTTAAGGTTCCAAGGTTCGGGGAGTATAAGCACTGAGAGACGAAAGTCACAAATAGGTACACACACAAACACACTAAAATTTACAAAGCTGGATTTACAATAACGTATCAAAACTCAATAGTCCAACGACGAGGAGCTCAGAACCACTGCCTTAAGGAGTGGCCTGAGAACATGATGTATCACCAGTGCGTGATTAGGAGCAGGAGCATGGGCCAAAGAAGCAGAAGATCACAGTGAGCACCACCCAGGTAGAGCAATAAGAGAGAGAGAGAGAGAGAGCAAAACCAAAACAAAACATGTAGCCTTGAGGAGCCAGCCGGGTAGACACAGGGACCATGACAGAAAACATATGTTTACTTTTTCTTTACCATCAACACAGGTTCCACAATTTTGATTTCAGCATACAAATGTAGACTCTTGTGTAAATATTAACATATGTTCTAACAAGAATTATTAGTCCACTTTAATATTTACTTACAGTAAATTAATAAAATGAGTATTAGAAAAACAAGTTTAGAAACATTCATATAATTTCAGAAATAAGCACAGCAGTTCACCAACTTCGTTTGTTTCACAATGTGAACTTCACATCGTGGATCTAATCACAGAGAGTTTGATAAGACTGATTTGTCCCTGCCCTTTGTGATCAGAGCTGAGAGCCTTATGTGAATAAAAATGATCAAAGTGCTAAAACAGAGCTTTTCCCTGTTTTCTAATAATAAAGCATTTTTATTCTTAATGAAACGTGTGTGTGTGTGTGTGTGTGTGTGTGTGTGTGTGTGTGTGTGTGCGCGCATGAGTCAGCTTCAACCTTGTTTTTTGTGTCTCTGGAAGAATGCAGGAAGACAAGAAGACTCATTATACACACAATCCTGTGGTTTTGCTGAGGACTATTATGTGTAATTATTACTTAATACCGATGTAAGTAAGTATAATGAACAGGGAGGGAGGGACTGACCCAGCCTGATCTGTGAACCTGCAAATTGGTTGCATTGTTTTCATTTTCCTCTCTGCTCATTTTTGGCATGTTAGATGGTTAACTCAGAAAGATTTACATTGTACTACTCACTGAATGCCCAGGGGATGCTGCTTTCCTGTTCTGTGATTGTAATCAACTCAGTACATGGGGATAAGCGCATCTTCGGATCCAGTTGTGGTCATCCGTCCTCCAACCTCTCCTCACTAAAGATGAGAACAAAATCAGCATTAGCTCAGAGTAGGTTAGTTAGATAAGTATAGTTCAGGTGATTTGATCATTGTTTGTGGTAGAAGAGTCTGGCTGCTAAACTGCTCTACGTGCACTCTAGACAATTCACCAACTGAACACATTTGGCACATCGTGGAATGAATGTAGCTATAAATAAAAGAAACATAGAATTAATAAAGTTGACTGTAACAAACTTCCTCTTTGAGTAAAACTCATTATGAAGGGAGAACCTCCAGCACATAACAAAAAACCTGTTCGTCTGCCACATTAATAGCTTTAGTTGCTAATTGCAATGGCACTTTAGTTGGCTGACAGCACAAGGACGTTAACCCAATTGTGCTTTCAAAATTCTGGTTATATGAATAAGCTTTAGCTGCATACTTTCAGTTTATTTTAAACCGGCCCATCAGTGTTAAAGTCAAAATAAAACAACTAAATCAACTTTATGCACACATAATGTTTGCATTTCTTAAGTCTAATATACAATTTACAATTTATTTTTTGTGTGTTATTAATTTTATCTTTGTTATGACTCATAAACTCTAAGTGATGTACTCTTACAGAGTGCTTCAATTCATAGCCTACAATGAGAATGAAAATTTTACTCATTAAGATCAAGAAGCAGCTACAAATCAGACACTACCAGATACGACAAACTAAGTTAAACTAGTAGAGATTGCAGCGACATTAACTGTTAAAAACTGGACTGTCACCCTGTAATGCTGCATAGTGTAAGGGCCTTCTGATGTTTCTAAAGTGTAATGCATTTTAATATTATTAATAAAAAACAAAAAATAATTTGTTGTACATTACAAATACATGTATTTTCCCATGTTTCAGTTTCTATGAAAGTAGTCTCTGTCACTAATTCTTAAACACTCCCTTTGAATAGTGGAGGGAGGAGCATTTCATGATCTCAGTACAATGCACAGTCAGACATAAAAACAGTCTGTCCTGAGAGCAGTGACAAGTAACAACAACCATCATGGGAAGAAAAATTATTTGCTGGATAATACTGCTTGGACATTTTCATGCAATAACTAAACAATGTTTATTATAAAGTAAATAAATGTTGCTAGATATTTGCATGCTTTCAGTGCATCCTCAAAAAAAAAACCTAATATTCTCATAAAAACAAAATGTCAACTAATGTCCAGATGACTTCCATATTTATTCCATTTTACTCTAAACAAGACCCAAATTTTACTGAATTGTATTTTTTTCTGTTCGACATTAGGGCTGCAGTTATCGATTATTTTAGTAATTGAGTATTCTATTGAGTATTCTATTGATTATTCCATCAATTAATTGGATAAGAAATCATTTGGGATTAATAATGAGCAAGAATGAATATTCAAAAGATAAAAAAACACAGCTCTTTCAAAATGAACTGCACATTAGTTTCCATTTTAGAAACTGCGATTTTTTAAAGTTTAACTGCATACAACATCTGTCAAAAAAAACTTCAACCTTTGACTGTATTACATTTTTTAAAGAAAGCATTTTCTTAAATGCAACAATATATAAATAATCTGAAGTACAGCAAAAGGGTAATGTTAAACAAAATTGGAAGGCTAAATTTAAGTGTGAAAGTGAATGAGTGGCTGCAATGAAGAAAAGCGAGCATATCAGTTTGCTCTGTGCTTTGATACCAGTTTTTGTGTCGGTGACAAAGAGACTTTATAATGGTGTAGACATTAATTACTTTTATTTTTATATTTTAAAATATGAAAGCAATTTAATTAACACAATATTTTATATTGTTTCACTTTCAATCTCTAAAAAATCATGAAAGCCTTGAAATGAATATGGTCTATTACACCCTATGCTCTGCTTGAGACTCATCACTCTTTGCAGGTGTCGCTTCCATGTAAAATAGGATGGCTGCGTCATAATTTATATCATATAGTTTAAACATGGTATCAGACTAAGCTAACAGTTCGTCTGTATTTTAATATACTTTTGGAGGCTTACAACAGATTTTTTTTGCTGTGTAAAAAAACTTAGGTTGTTCTATGAAGGATTCCCGATCGTTTTTTCCCCAGTGGATCAGGAACAGTGCTGCAGTTTTAGACGCTAGAACCGTGTTTTCGTCACTCAGCCTGGGCTCACCCTCTCAGTAACGCCTCCGCCTCTTTGCTCTTCGCAAAACACTCCAGCTCCACGTTAAACAGTGCCATCATCTTCACTGCTGCTGTTGTGTTTTTTCTGTTGAACTTTTAATTCATACACTGCTCCTAAATACATTTCTATTGCATGTATGTTTTTAGTGTGGGTAAAAACTTCCATTTTCATGGCGACAACGGAGCGCTACAGATCCATGCATTAAGCATCAAAGCAAAGAATTTGTGGGTTTTTTTAAAATAATCAAATTATTCACATTACGGGAGTCAGTGAAGCCCTATTACACAAATTGGGTATTGACAGCAAAAAGATTACAGGTATAAAACAATATATTACTTAATAATAATACTTAATAATCAACAACTGCCTTTATATACTTTATGTAATTTTGGATAATAGCCATGGAGACAGAAGGTGCATAGAAAACCAAAGATCCTATATAAAATAAATCGTAAACCAATGATCAATACCAATTGAGATGTAGGGTAAATGTGCTTTATGGCATAGAACCTACTGCAGACATAATACAGTTTAAGGATTTTTTTAAATAAACCTAATTACATTATAGAGAATATATTTAATTTGTAAAGCGGTTCAACTGTACCTAATAATGTGAATGCTCTAAAGCACCTTAAACCATGTTGAAGGAAAGTAGACGGAAAATATTTAACACTGTTATATACTAACAAAATGCATATTTACAGTACACGAGAAACTTTTAGGCAAAGTGAGAATGATACAATAAAGAATCGTGTAAAGTTTGGAAAGTCAAACTGCTTGATGATAATCTTCAAAACTGTTGATAATAAAAGAACTATTGTATCAACAGTCATGACAACAGCACAAAGCACAACTGGAGCACCAACCACCACAACTGCACCTCCAACAACAACTAATGCAGCTGTGACTACCACATCAGTAGCACCAACAGTAACTACACCAACACCAATCAACATGACCGCAGCTCCAAACACTATAGCACCAGCAACATCTACCACAACTGTTGCACTAACCACCACAAGTACAGTGCCATTCATTACAACAGCAGCTCCGACCACCACAACCGCTGCACCAACCACCACAAGTACAGTGCCATTCATTACAACAGCAACTCCGACCACCACAACTGCTGCACCAACCACTACAAGTACAGTGCCATTCATTACAACAGCAGCTCCAACCACCACAACTGCTCCACCAACCACCACAACTGCTGCACCAACCTCTACAACTACAGTGCCATTCATTACAACAACAACTCCGACCACCACAACTGCTGCACCAACCACCACAAGTAGAGTGTCATTCATTACAACAACAACTCCGACCACCACAACTGCTGCACCAACCACCACAAGTAGAGTGTCATTCATTACAACAGCAACTCCGACCACCACAACTGCTGCACCAACCACCACAACTGCTGCACCAACCACCACAAGTACAGTGCCATTCATTACAACAGCAACTGCGACCACCACAACTGCTGCACCAACCACCACAACTGCTGCACCAACCACTACAACTACAGTGCCATTCATTACAACAGCAACTGCGACCACCACAACTGCTGCACCAACCACCACAACTGCTGCACCAACCACTACAACTACAGTGCCATTCATTACAACAGCAACTGCGACCACCACAACTGCTGCACCAACCACCACAACTGCTGCACCATTCTTTACAACAGCAGCTCCGACCACCACAACTGCTGCACCAACCACTACAACTACAGTGCCATTCATTACAACAGCAACTCCTACCACCACAACTGCTGCACCGTTCATTACAACAGCAGGTCCGACCACCACAACTGCTGCACCAACCTCTAAAACTACAGCACCATTCCTTACAACAGCACCTCCGACCACCACAACTGCAATAACTATACCAACCGCAATCAACATGACCCCAGCTCCAAGCACTATAGCACCAGCACCATCCACCACAACCGCTGCCACAACAACCACCACAACTGCTGGTGGTGTTTGCTATCGTAACTTACGAATGTGCATTGGGGTTGCGAATTACCCCATCATGATTACAAAGGGGTCACAGTGTACCCACGGAGTAGAGAGCACCCCCAGTCCTCGCGAAGGCCGGTTTACGCGCAACCCGGGGCCCAGCAGCTAAGCGCTTGCCTGCGAGGAGCAGGAGAACGGAACAGAAGGAGGTAGGAGGACTAGGAGGTAGGGAGAGTTTGAGTTCCCTGCTTAGGCCGGTTTACGCGTAACCCGGGGCCCATCCAGCTAAGTACTCGCAGGAGCAGGAGAACAGAGCAGAAGGAGGTAGGAGGACAAGTATGCAGGGGGAGTCCGAGGTCCTCATGGAGGCCAGTTTACGCGAACATTGCCCTCTGCAAAGCTAAGCGTCCGACAGCGAGGCGCAGGAGAACCGAGGAGAAGGAGGATGCTGAGGCAGGGAGAGTCCGAGGTCCTCACTTAGGCCGGTTTACGCGTAACCTGGGGCCCATCCTGCTAAGCGCTCTCCTGCAAGTAGAAGCAGAACGGAGCAGAAAGAGGAAGGACTAGGAGGCAGGGAGAGTCCGAGGTCCTCGCTTAGGCCGGTTTACGCGAACACTACCGAGAAGGAGGAGATGATGATGATGATGTTGACGATGATGATGTGAAGTTTAGAGTTGTTCCCTCCAGCGGTTCGGGGTCCCTAACTCTGGGCCCATCCACCTAAGTGCTCACCTGCGAGGAGCAGGAGAACGGAGCAGAAGGAGGTAGCAGGACAAGGAGGAAGAGATAGTCCGATGGCCTCACGGAAGCCGGTTTACGCGAACACTGCCATCTGCAAAGTTAAGTGTCCAACAGCGAGGCGCAGGTGAACAGAGGAGAAGGAGGAAAGAGGACAGGGAGTCAGAGACAGTCCAAGGTCCTCACTTAGGCCGGTTTATGCGTAACCCGGGGCCGATCCGGCAAGGTGCTTGCCTTCGAGGAGCAGGAGAACGGAGCAGAAGGAGGAAGGAGGACTAGAAGGCAGGGAGAGTCCGATGTCCTCACTTAGACCGGTTTACGTGCAACCTGGGCCCGTCCGGCTAAGCCCTCCCCTGCGAGGAGCAAGAGAACTGAGGAGCAGGAGGTAGGGGGACTAGGATGCAGGGAGCATCCGAGGTCCTCATAGAGGCCGGTTTACGCGAACACTGCCCTCTGCAAAGCTAAGCGTCCGACAGCGAGGCGCAGGAGAACCGAGGAGAGGAGGAGGATTAGGAGGCAGGGAGAGTCCGAGGTTCTTACTTAGGCCGGTTTACGCGAACACTGCCAAGAAGGAGACGATGATGATGATGATGATCTGAAGTTGAGAGTTGTTTCCTCCGACGTTTAGGGGTCCCTCCAGACCCCAGTGTTTGTCATCGTAACTTACGAATGTGCATTGGGGTTGCGAAATACCCCATCGCCATTACTAAGGGGTCACAGAGTACCCACGGAACACAGAGCGCCCGAGGTCTCCACTTAGGCCGGTTTACGCGTAACTCGGGCCCATCCGCCTAAGCGCTCACCTGCGAGGAGCAGGAGAACGGAGCAGAAGGAGGTAGGAGGACTAGGAGGCAGAAATAGTCCGAGGTCCTCACGGAAGCTGGTTTACGCGAACACTGGCCTCTGCAAAGCTAAGCGTCCGACAGCGAGGTGCAGGAGAACAAAGGAGAAGGAGGAAAGAGGACAGGGAGACAGAGAGAGTCCGAAGTCCTCACTTAGGCCGGTTTATGCGTAACCCGGGTCCCATCCGGCTAAGCGCTTGCCTGCGGGGAGCAGGAGAACGGGTCCCTCCAGACCCCAAGGTTTGCCATCGTAACTTACCCGATCGATGGAGGGTTACAGCCGATTAGGTGCCTTTGTCCGACGCTGTGACGAGACCCGCTATAGCCGGGGGTCCGCCTGACCCCCATCCGCCCCCACCCCGAGCCGGAGCCCTGTTTCGCGACGAGACCTGGGTCCGCGCTGCCGGGGTCTGCGTGACCCCCCCCCTTTTTTGGGGGGGGTCCAGGCCACACAAGGGTTAAAAAGCATAATAAAAACCTGATCATGGTTGGTTGTTTGAACCGGGATGGGGACATCATCACCGGCCGTTGGACGATCATACCCCTTTGGGGCGTACTGTGGGGGACCTGAACGCCCGGGATGGGAACAGTGCATCGGGGACCGGACTCCCAACTTGAATTCCCCTAACCGGCCAGTGCCGCCTGTCCACCCGCTTGGGTAGCGTCGGGTTCCCTGACTGCGATGCCCTAAGAGGGCCTTTGCCCCTTGGGCTGGGGGTATCCCGACCCCCTCATCAATCCTAACCCTAACCACACAGGACACACAAAAACAATTGGACACAACACATCCTGACCCTAACCACATACACTTTTGACAAAAACAATTGGACATAACAAAATAAAGGAGGATTTGGAGGGTATAAAATAATTGAACATAATACAAAAGTCAGCACTACAAACATGTAATTAGGACAAAACAAAGGAGGACTTGGAGGACACAAAACAATTGGACAAAATACAAAAGTCAAAAAAGACAAACACATAATTGGGACAAAACAATAAAAGGAGTATTTGGAGGACACAAAATAATTGGACATAATCCTACAGTCAAAAAGAGAAACATAATTTGGACAGAAAAATTAAAGGAGGACTTGGAGGACACATCCAAACAATTGGATATAACACAAAAAGTCACAGAGGAGGACATAACAAGGACAAAAGAGGAGGGACAGGATAATTACAAAGAAGTCACGTAAAAACCAAAGGAAAGGACAAATAGGAAGGGGGTGCCATAAATATAAAAATTAAAGACAAATACTGGAAAGGACATTAAAGAAGGGGGTGCCATAAAAATAATATAAAACAAAGAAAGCCAAAGAAAAGACAGGACAAAACATTAAGAATATTAAACATGAAAATAATAAAACAGAAAACCCAAGAGTGAGAGGAGACAGCACACTATAAAAGCCAAGAGAGGCACACAAAAAACACACATAGACAGACACGTTCAGCCAGCCTGAAGAAGGCCTATAATTCGCCGAAACGTAGCGACGGCCCAACGATGCACAAGTGCACGATTAAAAATCATTATAAAAACCTAATCATGGTTAATTTTTTGAACCGGGATGGGGACATCATCACCAGCCCGTTGGACGATCATACCCCTTTGGGGCGTACTGTGGGGGACCTGAACGCCCGGGATGGGAACAGGTGTGGACCGTGCATCGGAGCACTTCGGGGACCGGACTCCCAACTTGAATTCCCCTAACCCCCCTAACCCTATCTAAAACATTTATGGTAGTTAAAAACTATTAAAAAACATTAAAAACTATTTTGTGTTATTCAATTATATGCACATTTTCCATTTTTGGGTTTTTTTTCCATCATTATAGGCAAGGCTGCAAAAAAGTTAAAACATCAGTTCATTGAAAACTGCATTTTCAGTTTAGTTTAACAGAGGCTATATAAGGGGAGGAGTGCTTAACACCCTCATTCTTGCCCTGACAGCCGAACAAGCAACATCTCCTGATTGCTTACAGCAGCCACCTTTTCAGTTTTTACAGCGTGTGCCCTGGCCTGAAGAAGACCCTGTTGGGTCGAAACGTTGCCCCGGGCACACTATCAATCGGCCTATTTTGAATTTATTAAAAATTAATTAATTTTTTTATTTTCATTAAAAAAAAGCTCTTTTTCATTCTTTTTGTTTTTTCTTCCTTTTCTTTGCATTATTAATTAGATACATTATCATTCATATCTACATTCATAAATAACAAACAGATAAATTTTATTAAACTATAATACCAAAGGCTGCATCATCCAAACAAATTATTTTATTATTAGATAACAAAGGCTTCACCAGAGACAAGACAAAACAACACAACAAAAAAACAAAAAATGGTCTACCTGGAGGATGACCAGGATTGGATCCCTGTACGGTACCGGGGACGGCGCCTAGTCCCTGGTGGCCGTAACAGGCAGTGGAGTAGCGGGAGGGCCCAAGGGAAGGACCGTGCACCTCCGCGTCCCTTCAGGGACCGGAACACTTTTCCTCTCCCTAACCCCCCCTAACCCTAACCAAGAAACTCAGAAGGAAGGAACACAACAAAGAATGTTAATATAAAAATAGAAAGACCAAAGCCAGACACTTGGTGGACTGCCACGGCTGCTCCAGGGTCTCCTGAGAGCTGTGCAGTTAACACCTTATGGTAGTTTAACCTAACCAAGAAACTCAAAAGGAGGGACCACAACACAGAATGTTAATGTAAAAATAGAAAAACCAAAACCAGATACTTGGTGGACTGCCACGGCTGCCCCAGGGTCTCCTGAGAGCTGTGCAGTTAACACCTTATGGTAGTTTAACCTAACCAAGAAACTCAAGAGGAAGGAACACAACAAAGAATGTTAATATAAAAATAGAGTACCTAACGCCAAATGGTCCAGTGGACAGGAACGGAGCCGAGAGGAAAACGGAAGTAGAGACCGAACATGGTCTAGGAGGCTACGCATGAAGTGCGCCGGCCCGTGCATCTCCAATGACCCTCTATTCAACCACCCAGTCGTCGGACGAAGTGGGGAGGGCTATTGCGTTCTATCTCAAATCCCTAACCCTCCCAACTTGAGCTCCCCCTAATCCCCAACCACCAAGTCGTCGGACAAGGTGGGGAGGGTTCATTGCGTATTTTTTCACAAATCCCTAACCCTAACCCGTGCATCAACAGGGTACCAGCAATTGCTGGGACCACTGTTTTTTTTCCCCAAACCCTAACCACAGGGAACCCTTAAAAAACAAAAAACTACAAAAAAATGTCCCCTGACTCCCTAAGGACCCTAACTGTGGGGACCTCCCAGATAAAACAAAGAAAGGAAAAGAATGTCAACCAAAGAACACAAGTACAAAGACAAGAATGTCATGAAAAATACACAAAGAGAAAAGAAGTTGAAGGACAAGAAAGTCACGGAAAAAAGAAACAAAGTCAGAAAACAAGTTTAAAGACAAGAAGGTAAAACAAAGAAAACAAGTTGAAGCACAAGAAAGTCACGAAGAAGACAAGAGAGTCACATAAAATAAGCAAACAGAAAATGAAGTTGAAAGACAAGAAAGTCACGAAGAAGAAGCAAAGACAAGACAAAGAAATAAAGAAACTCACGAAAAAATGGAAAGGACATAAAGGAGGGGGTGCAATAAATATATGAATATAAACAAACAAAAAGGAAAGGATATACATAGAAGGGGGTGCCAATGATATTAACAAACAAAGAAGAAAGACAAGAAAGTCAAAAAAGAAACACAGATAGAAAGCAAAGTGAAAAGACAAGTAAGTCAAGAAAAAAGAAACACACAGAACCCAAGAACTGGGAGGAGACAAGCAACACTATAAAAGCCAAGACGGCAGACAACACAGACACACTGAGGTCAGCCTGAAGAAGGCGGATTCACGCCGAAACGTCGCGAAGAGCTCAGTAGATGCGCATTAACCCAAGATGGGCAATTTTTTGAATTGGGGCAGGGGTACCACCATCCTGTCCATGGTGGAGAGTGCATCTCAGGGAACCGGCAGTTGCTGGTGCCCTGTTCTTTTTTCACACCCCTTACTCACACCTAACCCTAAAAATTGGACTATCATAAATCGACAACCTAAAAATTGGATAATTTATGGATAACAACAGTTTAAAAGCCTAAAAATTGGAATTAAAAACGACACACAGACTAAATTCATTGAGCAAAGACAAATTTTATTAAAAAACAGTCAGAAACCTAAAAAAACCAGGACAAATAAAACACAAATTCCACTTTGTTTTCCCCTAACCCTACTTGTTATTAACCTCTGTCTCTCTTCCACAGCATGTCTTTATCCTCTCTTCCTTCTCTGACCCCAACTGGTCGTGGCAGATGGCTGCCCCTCCCTGAGCCTGGTTCTGCCGGAGGTTTCTTCCTGTTAAAAGGGAGTTTTTCCTTCCCACTGTCGCCAAAGTGCTTGCTCATAGGGGGTCATATGATTGTTGGGTTTTTCTCTGCATGTATTATTGTAGGGTCTACCTTACAAGGCAACTGTTGTTGTGATTTGGTGCTTTATAAATAAAATGGAATTGAATTGAAGGACTACAAACACTAAGAACTAATGAAAACCCAAAACTATGAACAACAATATTCAAAAAATGTTATTACAAGCGCTGAAAAACAAATACTTTTATCAACAATGTTCTCAGTGCATTTTTATGGGCGGTGAAATAAACACACCCAAAGGTTAATTAGAGCTAGAAAAACAAAGGAAGAGACAGGATCATATGACAACCTCAGCTGTGGAGCTTGTTGTTGGTGTCTCTGTGTGAAGAAACTGTAAGTTTGCTTTGTTTCCTTCTTTAACAGTTTGACTGTTTGTTTCTGTGATGTTTGCACCTGATGTTCAGCTCTTATTTCAGGACAGACCTTGATCACTCTTGTGTTTGCAGACATAATTATAGATTATTGATTCGCTGGAATCAAACAGTTTCATGAACATTCATTCATATGGCAGTTTCAGCTGCTGCTCACAAATCTGATAACATGGAGAAATTAGTTCCACAATGACGGGCACAGATGAGGAAGACGCTCATATCGGTGTGTTGACAGCGTCTGTCACGTGACCGTGTTTCTGTTTCAACTCAAACCGACAGGAGCGGCTTAGCTCCAGGGCAGGTGTGACAGGATGATGCTGCACAGCCTCATTGTTCAGGTGTAAGTCAGCCTATTTCTTGGATAACACCAGAGGCCTAATGACTAATTGGGCCCTTGGTCTGTGCTCATTAGTCAGTTAATTAATTGTGTCCAAGGCCTGGTGTGATGGTGTGTTCAGGCGTAAACCTCTTTTAACAGGATCACACAGTCACATTCAGAAGAACAGAACAGGCAGCAGTCTGATCCAGAGGAAGTGTTCAGTTGAATATTCCTCTGCTGAGAGCAGATAACTAAATCATCAGAAACTGATGGAACTGAGAGAGAATTTGAACTGAACATTTTACTTCACACAAAGTAAATCTGATGTATAAACTGAATCAAAGTGTAACACCTGATGTCCTTTAGTCTTCCTACAGAAGACTCAATACTGTATTATACAGCTCGGTTAAATAACGTGTGTTGAAACTGAAACTATGCTACATGGAGTTACTACAATAAAAACACAGCTGATTCTCATGAATGCTTTAATGAACAGCTTTTTGTGTCTGTGGGAATCATTTCATTCTGTAATGTGAAGAACTTTTTGTACATAAGAATTATGTTGTATCATTCAAGTCCAGGATATTAATTCTTTGTCATGAGATTTATTCTAAATGACACTTCTTCAGCTAAGAGTTAAGAGTCTAAGAGGAGAAACACACACAGACGCTGCAGCATTTACTTGTATACAAGGGCGATCACAGAACGCTCACACCAGAGTGGGGGCCCTGTGATGCGCACTCTGTTCTTGCACTTGTCTTTATTTATACACAAGAAAAATTAGTACATTTGACGTGAGCATGTGCGTATGTGATTGTGTGTGTGTGTGTGTGTGTGTGTGTGTGTGTGTATGTGCGAGGTCAGAACTGCTTGTTCGACTTCTTACTATTGCTGTGGGAAGATTCAGATACAAATATCAGAACACGTTTTATAAAGAACAATCAGTCCAAAACAATGAAGAGTACAATCAGTTCTAAGCTAGGAAATGATCATCATGCAGCATTCTATCACAAGCAAACTTATATCATTAAAAGCTTATACTGGCTACTCCGTACAATTTTCCCTTAACATTCTTAGAGGAAAAGGAAATCAAGGAAATCACGAGACACTCCATGGTACAATATCATCAAAAATACTTTACTGCCATATCAGGGCATGGTGCTGTCCAACTCCTCATACAGTGAGTCAGGTTATTGCATTAAAATGCTCCAAAACAAACCAGGTTGAAGCGTCCAATTTAGGGACTCAAATTATCCTCATGACAGTCTGACAGATGATTACATGCTAAAGCCTCCAGTACCACCGTCCCTATGTCAGTCATTAGCAGTTGATGGGAATAACAGCATTAGAAGTAACAGCGTTACTAACAGCGTTACTTTTTTCAGTAACGAGTAATCTAACGAATTACTATTTCCATCGTTACAACGCCGTTACCGTTACTAACAAGAAAATGCGGTGCGGTCAAATTACTATTTTTCAGGTCAATTGTGTTAATACAGTATGTCAAAATGAAAACATAACTGTAAATCCAGACACGTGAGGTTGTGCTGAAAAGAATGATACCAAACAAGGCAAATTAAATAGTTCTTAAAGGTGAAATGTAGAGGAAACATCAAAAGTAATTAAAAATGGCCAATTGTACCCTGGACCCCATGGTTAAACATTTTTTTAAAGTAACGCAATAGTTACTTTTCAAGTGATTAATTACTTTTAGAATCTTGTAACTCAGTTACTTTTTTGAAGAAGTAACTATAATTAATTACTTTTTCAAAGTAACTTGCCCAACACTGGTCATTAGCCACCCCTCTAATAATGGAAACTTTGAGTCTTGTTAAAATTTGAAGGGGCGATATTAAATAAAGGGTTTTTTTGTTTTTGTTTTTTTGTGAAAATGCCTACCACCCCCTCTTCTGCTTTCACATTAATCTTGGGTTTTTTTCTTTGCCTAGAAACAAGGTAGCTACCTGCTTACAAGGCAGAGGAAGATGTCTTTAATTATCCCTGTGTAACAAATACTTTTATATATATATATCATATTTAACATTCATTTAATACGATTTCTAGTTTTAATGAAGACTGAATTGGAAACTGAAATTAGAACTTCAGCTAAATTCAGAAGCTTAGCCTGCTACAGTCAGTATTTAGTAAATGCTATTCTGAGATTTCAGACTTTTTCCCTCTAATATCATTATTGTATTTTAAGCGGAGATGGGGAAAATAGTGCATATAACAACAATGTCTGGAACCGTAATTCAGGAGTTTATGAGTGGTCACATCTGCCATCCAATCCATCCATCCAACAGGAAGCTTGGGTCCCTGGTCAGATATGATGTAAACATGTTTTTTGTATTAGTTCTTGTTATTATTATTATTATTATTTTACTGACACCACTGTTTCAGTTGCAACTGATTCTTTCAAATAGATATGAGGCTGAACCAATGGTCTGGACTCAGAGGGAAAGGCACATTTGCAAAACAGTCATCCCACAGTCTGGTTACATTGCTCCCTACCATTTGGCCTGTGAATAGTTTCAGTACTGGGCATGAAGTCACCACCGTGTCTGCAGTGATAGCGCTGATGAGCTCACTGAGTTAGCAGAGGGCACAAGCTGTCAATGCATTACCTTCTCAAATGGGTTATGTCAGAGTGGTATTTTAGGATTGTCATTTGTACTTAGAAACATGTAATCATTTATGCTTAGAGATATGTAATCATGCATCTTGTTTGGTGATCTATGGTATGGCGGAATACACACTCTGTATCTGTTCAGTGTCAAGTCTTAGTTGATTGCAGCTAGGAGGACTTCTCCCAGGAGTCTCCTGGTGCCAGCTATCTGTGGAGTGGCATTCCTTTGCAGAAAGTAAAGTGTAGGTATTGTAAGTATAGGGGGCGATTGTGGCTCAAAGAGTTGGCAGTTTGTCTTGTAACCGGAAGGTTGCTGGTTCGAGCTCCAGCTCGGACAGTCTCGGTTGTTGTGTTCTTGGGCAAGACATTTCACCTACCGCCTACTGGTGATGGCCAGAGGGGCCGATGGCGCAATATGGCAGCCTCGCTTCTGTCAGTCTGCCCCAGGGCAGCTGTGGCTACAACTTGCCTTCACCAGTGTGTGAATGTGAGAGTGAATGAATAGTGGAATTGTAAAGCGCTTTGAGGGCCCCGAAAAGCACTATATAAATGCAATCTATTATTATTAATATTGTGAGGCCTGGCTGAGCAGGTTTCACAGGGTCATATTTTGACACCCACACACACACACACACACACACACACACACACACAGGCATATACTGTGTTCACACCCACATGCCTGTTTAAGATGTCATGTGTTAATGAAACTATGCACATTCATGTAACCACAAAAAAGGGAGCGCTACGGGAAAGCTGGCTGAGACTTGGCCTCCCTCGCGCGAGATCACACAAAGAGCTCTGTCTGGTGTCTTGTTTGCTGCTGCAGTAGTTTGTCTCGTTTGTTCCAGCAAAGGTTTGTGCTAAGATAAACCTTACAGGTTTGACTCTTTTATTTGTTGGTTACTGCTTAAAATCAGACCCTATATTTTACTTTTAAATTCTGTGTAGATTATAGAGCAACCATGTTCTGTGTCACTTGAGTGGAAACTGTGAAAGCGTTATGCATTTGTGGCAAAACAGAATTCTAGATTGAACAACAGTAAGTAAGCTATTACTCGGTTAAGGTTTTGCTTCGTGGAGAGCCAGCCAGGTACACAAATACAAAGTTCTTGAATGTCTTAGATACTATTTAAAACACAGTCAAGAATAATTTATGTCCTGCAAGTGTGATTGCCCTTTTTTCAAATAACTGAGATTCATTTAAAAAATATATTAGCTTGCTCTGGTGAAGATTATAAGTCTAAGTTTGTGCAAATAAGCACAATGGCTTTTAATATTTGTTTTTTTCAGGTTCTCACTGTGACATTACTTGAAGAATGATAACACATGCTATTATCTTTTTAAAATGTTTTTCCCTCCAGGTAATACTGAGCCAAATAACCAATCCTAGAGATGCCGAAGCTATACCATTTTCTTCCCATTGTGTCGATTGTGTTACTTTGGACCCTGCTCATCACTGTTTGGCACCAAAACACTTTTGCTCCACTTACGGCCAGCCAAAAGGGTACGCAGCACACTGCACTCCAATGACAATATCAAACTTGAAGTGGGCCCTTGAATTTAACACCGTACTTCAGGTTTAGACAGCAGGCTGTTGACATAGAGACACTCGAAAGCCATGATCATCAGCATCATTGGAACTGAAAAGCACTTGTCTTGTCACTTTCAACCTTATCTGTGTTTCTGTTTCAACTCAAACCGATAGGAGCGGCTTAGCTCCAGCGCAGGTGTGACCGGATGATGCTGCACAGCCTCATTATTCAGGTGTGAGTCAGCCTATTTCTTGGATAATCAAATTCTGTCTTTCACTAGCTGGGCCCACGTCCTCATTTTAGGATTGACAGCGTTTTAGTAGGTAAAGGTGAATGCTTGGACATGAATTGAGCTGTGGCTTGGGGAAGGCCTCGAAGGGGACTAGCGACAGCTCCCAGGCCTAGCAGATCCCCAAAGAAGGCATCCCCTAGAAGCAGTAATTACTGTGTGATACGAAGGTCGAAGACGTCAGCGGAATAGTTTGATTTTCGATTCTACTTATTTATACAACGACTACGACCTATATGGATGACCACCGCACTGCCTTTATCAACCAAGTTGCGGCTCCTGAAGACCATCGTTATACCGATGGCACTGTATGCAGCGGAGACTTCAACTGCAAAGATCAACCGCCATCTTGATGTCTTCCAACAACGTTGTCTTCGACGGCTGCTCAAGATCACATATCGGGATGCATTACCAATGAGGAAATATATCGCTGTGCGGGAGTAGAGCCGCTCCATGTCCAAGTTACGAAACGTCGGTTCAGATTTGCCGGTCACATCCTTCAGCTACCGGACCCGAGACCTGCCCGTGTCGCGGTTCTGTGGAACCCGAAAAATGGAAAGAGATGGCGAGGAAGACCCAAAATAACATGGAGGACTTTCCTTGAAGATTTACGTTCAGTCGAACTGTCATTGGATGAAGCAACAACTGCCGCGATAGACCGAGTTCGATGGCGTTCTCTTGTCGCCCGATACGCCGATCGGCGCGGGAGGATCTAAGTCTAAGTTATTAATACAGCACCGTGCCACAGTGACAGACCTTGAGACCCTGCAATGATGTCTAGAGGAAAACCCAACAATCATATGACCCCCTATGAGCAAGCACTTTGGCGACAGTGGGAAGGAAAAACTCCCTTTTAACAGGAAGAAACCTCCGGCAGAACCAGGCTCAGAGAGGGGCAGCCATCTGCCACGACCGGTTGGGGAGAGAGAAGGAGAAGAGGACAAAGACGAGCGCAACGGAGAGCGAACGCCGCTCCGTGGTGTGGAGTGGATGAACTTGGACGATTCGGAAGGAATGGCAGAAGAAGAGATCAAAGGAAGTTGCAAACAATGGAAATCTTAATGGATGAATGAGGGGAACCTAGCGACGTGGATCGACTTTGATCTGAAGCTCTGACATTTGAGATTTGAGGTAGGGCTTGGTGGCTTGAAAAGCTTGTGAGCTTGTCTTTGAGTAGAAGATGAGAGGGGGTGCTTAGCTGGTTAATTACTTCGGATGAGGTAGCAATAACAACGGAGCTGATTTCTGAATTAACAGAAGTGACAGCAGCAGCTTGGGAAGAGTTGATGGATTGAAAGACTGATTAGAGGAAAATAATGTCTATAACCCCCAAAATCGTCAGAGAGCAGAGCGCGAGTCCACTGGACTTCGTGGGAGATGATAAGCCGTTCAGATGCAGTCAGAAACGATGAGTCGACTTAGAGAGCGGTCTTGAATGATTGTGTCGAGGGTGGATGCACGTGAGAAGAGAAGGGACGCCGTGAAGAATTATGCGCAGGATGCAGTTTGGAAAGGAGTGATAGAGGACAGAACCTGGCATCTCAGTGCCACGAAGGTTCACCTTTGCTTGCAAAGGAAGGAAAAGATGGCAGCGAAACTGGCATCTCGGTGCATGCTGCTGCATTTGTGAGTGAGGGACAAAGAGAGAACCTGGCATCTCGGTGCCACGAGGTTTGCCTGTGCTTTGCAAAGGCAGGAAAAATGGCAGTGAATGTGGCATCTCGGTGCCGAGCACAGAAACTGGCAACTCTATATTACAAAGCGTGCTGCTGCGTTTGTGAATTAAGGATAAAAAAGAACCAGGCATCTTGGTGTCAAGCTTGATATTGTTAAGGGTGATGAGTTAGTGAACCCAGATGCGAACCTCTCGTTACAGTTGAACAGTGTCTTTTTTTACAGTGAAGCCAATACACAGTTATCCACAGTGCAAGTCTCTTCAGTGCTCCTCTCCCTGTCTCCCCTCATGTGTCCACAAAACTCCCGGGAATCAGTGAAGTCTCCCCTTCCTTCTCTCTGTCTCGTTCGCAAGCCTGGGAAAAGGCAAAACAGACACGATTAGCCTCCCTCCGCTATTGAACACTTTCTTTATACTCACTGAGCTCGAGTCACTACCAGACTTGGTGCAATACTCCAGCGCTGTCTGTCACTCAGCCACACCATTAAATAGCTCTGCCAACGAAGGGGGATGATTGGCAGCAGCTGGCGAGGAATCAGTCGCAGGTGGGACAGCTCAGAGCAGAAAAAACACTTCCGGGTCAGAGGTCTCCCGTTGCTACATGACCGCGTAACAATCGCAGCGGAGCCAGAGAGAAAAACAGAGCGAAAGAGGAGGACAAACAAACACACATAGGTTGACGGTCGGGGCACCGTCTGACCTTGACAGATATAGCATTCGTAAAGAGAGACAGTGGAAGAGAACCTGGCATCGCGGTGCCAAAAGCATGCTGTTGCTTTTGCGAATGAGGGATAAAGAGAAGACCTGGCAACCGGTGCCGACGTTTGCTGCAGAGTTTAGCTGAGGAGGGAAGAGGCAGGGTGTTGGGTCTGTTCCCACAAACCCGCTAATTCTAGAGACTTATTCATCATGAAAGAAAAGAAGACAGTCAGCGATCAATCGATTACTTGCGCAAGGGAGGCCTCATCTGTGTCCAGCACGAAAATGACCCCAAATCCGGCCTCCTCTCGCTGCCTTTTATTGAGAACACAGTTCACACAAAACAATAGTACCTCCTCTCATAAACCCCCTTGGTTACAAAGACAAGGCACTGTATGCATATGTGTGTGTGTGTGTGTGTGTGTGTGTGTGTGTGTGTGTGTGTGTGTGTGTGTGTGACCTCCTGCTGGGCAGGAAGCTTACATCAAAAGGACCTTCACAAGGATGTCTGTAATAAAAGACTACAGCCCCTTACCTTGAGAATCTAGGGAGGGGGACAGTGGAATTCCTTTTATCACAGAAAGGAATTTCACTTTCTGTGAATTCCATAATGACAACATTTAAGCATAAAAATGACAACATTTAACAATTCACTCTAACACAGGGAACCTTGCAACTTGGTGGCGAAGCATGCTGCATTTGCTATGGAGGGAAGGAATAATGGCAACTCTGAGCCCCCCCCCTTTTTTTTTCTTCTTAACTATGCTGAAAAACTGGCAACCAAATGGTCAATAAGCTTGCGAATGAAGGAAAAAGGAACCTGGAAACTCTGTGCCAAGGTTTGCTGCAGAAATTTGCGAAGATGGATGAGTGGCTGCAAACCTGACAACTCGGTGCCAACGTTTGTTGCACAGTTTAGCATATGAGAGGTTGGGAACCTGGCAACTCGGTGCTGACATTTGCTGCAGAATTTTGCGAAAGAGGGATGGGTGGCTGAGAACCTGGCAACTCTGTGCCGATGTTTGCTGCGGAATTTAGCAGAGGAGGAATGAGTGGCTGCGAAGCTGGCAAGTTGGTACCAACATTTGCTGCAGAGTTTAGCAGATGAGAGGCTGGAAACCTGGCAACTTTGTGCCAAGGTTTGCTGCAGAATTTGCAAAGGAGGGATGGGTGGCTGTGAACCTGGCAACTCGGTGCCGATGTTTGCTGCAGAGTTTAGCAGATGAGAGGTAGGGAACCTGGCAACTCGGTGCCAAAGCATACTGCATATCGCCCCTGATGGATGAACTTGCTCAAGCATTCATCCTTCATTCAAAGGAAGGATGGAAACACCATGAAGATGGAGAAGAATAGAGAGTATGGAGCTAGCGACAGATTCCCAGCTTGCTTTAAATAGTGTTAGTACGAAGGAGCAGGGAGCTGAGCTTCCCTCTGCTACCTGGTGCTGGCGGGTGGGTGGAGCTATGATGTACACTGTAGCTTTTGCTGTTGGATTTGTTTGGAAGCATGGGTTCGGCGGTGAAGTCCTTTGGCTTTTCGTCTAACTCGCCCGGCCTGTGACCCATTTCTGAGCAACATGAGAGGAGCTGTGAGTTCTGCTGGCGGGTGACCTCGCTGGTTTTTGCTGGAGTGGCGGGCGGCCAGAGTTTACTTCATCACTGAATTTAGCAGATCAGACGACTGGATGGATGGATGTAGCGTACCGTATGTCAGGTGGCGAGAAAAGGGTTAGGGGTTAGGGTAACCCTAATGATGTACTGCACTGACACAAGCTATAGACTTAGCACACAAACCTCAGTTTCTGCACTGATACCGAATGTAACACTTTAAGCTCCATTCCAATTTTAGGTCATGTTAATTAAAACATGTCCGGAAACCCGCACACGGTGTCATATGAAAGTGTTTCCATGAGAAACCTTCACTTTGCTGTTCTCTCTATCTAACATACAGTATGTGTATGTGCAGGTCATGGATGCAAAGAAGATACCAACACAATATGGACAAAAGCAACAGATTTTCAGTGAACAGGGCCTTGCAAATTTCATGATGGCTTGATACAAGAGTTTTCACCTAAGGCCCTTAATGAGAAATGGCAGAATCCAATGTTATGCCATTGCTGCTTGACTCAAAAGCCCACAAATCTGACTGTAATAGCACACATGTGGATGTGGATGTTTAGGTCAAACTCATTTTACATGATGGGCCACATAGAACCCACTGTGATCTCTAGTGTAAAAAAGTTTAGCTAAACCCTGAGATATTTTAACAGAAGAATAAGAGCAATTTGGACATTAAACCTTAGTTTTCTACAAGATCATTATCTTGTAGTAATGCTGCTGTGGTAAATGGAAAAAAATCTATTAGTACGACTCTTGGGACTTACATTGTAAGAAATAAATGTGTAAAATTACAGTCCAGCAGCTGTGTTATCCTCTCACTCTTTCACTTTTTGCACCCTGTCACCACCTAGTAAAAGAGATTTTTATCATTCCAGAGAGCTTTGCAGTCCGCCACCACCAGCTCTCAGGCACACTTTACCCCCATTGGGTTTAAGTCACCTGAGGCAAATATAGACCAAGCAGCTCAAAGTCACACTAATGCCTTACATCTCTTCTTATCCCCAGGCGGCCAAGCGACAGAATATGTGTACAAAGGGCCTCTGCCCTGGTCCAGTGTGTTGCCCACAATCTACATCATCACGCCCACATATAGCCGGCCCATGCAGAAGGCTGAGCTGACACGGCTAGCAAACACCTTCCTCCATGTCCGCAACCTGCACTGGATCTTGGTGGAAGATTCCCAGAGAAGAACACCTCTTGTCACACGACTCCTCCGAAAAACGCGGCTAAACTACACCCACCTCAATATAGAGACAGCCATGATCTATAAGCTGAAAAGTCCCATTCAGGGTCACAAACCAAGAGGCACTATGCAGCGGAATCTGGCCCTGCGGTGGTTGAGGGACAAGTTCAACACCAACAACAACCAGCCTGGAGTCGTCTACTTTGCTGACGATGATAACACATACAGCCTGGAGCTGTTTGAGGAGGTCAGTGTCTGAATAGTAATAAACAGTGGCGGAGCGGGGGGGGTGGCTTACTGGGCTTAAGCCCGGGGTCTTTTGGAGTGTAATTTTTTCATAGTTAGATGCCTGGCTGACAACTGTATAAAACAAAAAACTCTTTCAATGATGAGAATGTACACATCCTGGACAGGGAAGAACGCTGGTTTAAACGTGGAGTCAAGGAGGCCATTTATGTGAAAAGGGAAAGACCATATCTGAATCGAGGAGGGGGCCTAAGGGTACATCTTTCCCCATCTTACAATGCTGTGATTGCAGTCATTCCCCAACTCTCTGTGAATGGTACTCATGGCCATTGATCAGTGGCCTTTGATCAGTGGTTGTTGATCAGTGGTCATGAGAATTTGATTAAGGAACTGACCTCCCAGCCCATTGTTCCTTCAGTGGGATGGTTTCAGTCATTATGCAAATGTACTGTTTATAAGATTGGGGAAACCTGCAGTCAGCTGAGACTGAAGAAGTCACTTGGATGAGTGATGAAACGTTTCGCAGCTTTGCAGGCCACAGTAGCTTGGTCAATATTCTTTCAGAATGAACGGCAGCAGCTCTAAAAAGCCTCGGTCCATGGTCTACTGTAAAGCCAGCAGCTGATGATCAAACACTGCTTTGCTGTTATGTATGGTTTTTCAGTTGACTAATTCACTGTTCCCCCCTCTCTCCTGTCACTAGATGAGATCAACTCAGAAGGTTTCTGTTTGGCCTGTGGCCTTTGCGGGTGGCTCAAAGTACGAATCCCCAAAAGTCAATGTAGCCGGTAAGGTCTACGGGTGGAAGGTAGCGTTTGAACCCCATCGGCCTTTTGCCATCGACATGGCTGGCTTTGCCATCAACCTGAGGCTCATCCTCTCCAAGTCGCAGGCATATTTTAAGCTTTTCAAGGTGAAGCCAGGTTACCAGGAGAGTAGCTTCCTTCAGGAGCTTGTCCCACTCAACGACCTGGAGCCGAAAGCAGCCAATTGTACCAAGGTAATTTCCTTGTTTTTAGGGGTTAGTTTTTAACATGTTTACTGATGTTAAGCAGGATTTCAGGGATTTGCTTAACTGTGAGGATTTTAAATGGTAAATGGCCTGTATTTGTATAGCACTTTACTGATCCCTAAGGACCCCAAAACGCTTTACACATTCAGTCATCCACCCATTCACACACACATTCACACACTGGTGATGGCAAGCTACATTGTAGCCACAGCCTTCCTTCCTTCCTTCCGATTACAAGGCGAACTCCCAACTCTTGAGCCACGATCGCCCCCGGATTTTAAATCCTACAAGACAGAAAATCTTAAACACTACACTGCTTTGTTTTACAGGCTGGGAACCATGTGGCTGGAAATGTTGTGGAATAAAGAATGTAAAGGGCCACAAACATGCACAAACATGCACTTGATGTAAATATAACTTACTATAGCCTTGTAAAATAACGACACTAACACTAAGCCGGCTAATACTCCTTTTTTTGTTCTAATGGGGACAGCATAATACAAAATATATTTGGTATCCAGTTTTCAAGGCTTTAAAGTATCAATTGTGACCATCAGGAAAGTGTCTACTGATATCATGTAGGCAGTGTTGGTCAAGTTACATGAAAAAAGTAATCAGTAGCTAATTACTGATTACCTCCCCCCAAAAGTAATCCCATTACTTTACTGGATTCCTTATTTTCAAAAGTAATTAGTTACTTAGTTAGTTACTTTTTAAAAAAATGATTTACAATCTGAACAGGTAATAAAACGATAGATCTTTCAGCCCAATTCTACTTTTTCTGCATAATCCATCATATAAATATAATCAAATGAAAAAGTCTCTTTTTGAAACTTGTTTTATTAGTTTTAATCTTTTAACTTTACGCATGAAGCAAACATTAAATTATATGTAACATTCTCTGACTGGAAGAAATTTGTTTAACATTTAAACCTATTTTTGGCATATTCCAGCATATAAAATAAAATACGTTTTTGTGTTTACACTCATTCATTGAAATACATGCATGTAAAACACAGCAGAAAATAAATAAAATCAAAGACTCAGTGGTCCTGTTGCTCTATTTTCACCTGTATAGCACGAGTGGGGTAGGCGGAGGTTTTCCCTGGTGCAGGTGTGCCGCAGCGGTCAGTGGATACGGCAATTTCTCTGTGAATTTCACATTCCCGTGGCAGCGTACCGTCGGTGCTTGCTCGGACATTTAGGGTTTTTTCACTGTAAAAAAAAAGTGTGTTACAGTAACCTGTTACAGTAACGTGTTACTTGTAACGCATTACTGCCCATCTCTGCATGTAGGTTGTGTTTTCTAGCTTTGTGTGGTGTTTTTTTTTTCTTCTTCTTTTATGTAACCATTGGTCAAATAGTCATGACCAAAAGTTTGTTTTCTTTTTTGTTTTTGGCACATTTCCAGTTCTAATGATTTTAATGGAAGCTTTTTTGTTTCCTTTTTAACACATTTCACTGACTTGTAACTCATTCAAGCATTAAAAAAGTCACCTAACTCAATAAATCACTGCATCTATTTCCAATTTTCCTTGCAAACTAAAAAGAAAGAAAATGGTTGGATAAGAATTCTGCACAGTATAATGTATCAAAGCAGTGGAAAAGTCACATTCCCAGGCTTCTATATATACAACTGGACTTATTTTTCACACAAAAGCAGTTGCCTACTGGCCATTATAAAGAATGGGGGGTTTTAGCATTTGAGTGTCTGCTTGACTTCTTTAGATTCAATGCAATCTTTTATATAGTGCCAAATCACAACAATAGTTACCTTGAGGCACTTTATATTGTAAGGTAACGACACATTATTATCTCACCATCAGACAAGCCCTATGAGCAAGCCCTTGGTGACAGTGGGGAGAAAAAAACTGCTTTTCTAGCAGAACCAGTCTCCACAAGGGGTGAAGGGAGGGAGGCCAGACACACTGTGGAAGAGAGACAGATTTTAATAACTGTTAATGATTAAATGCAAAGAGGTTAAACACATAGAGTGAAAAGAAGTGTATCATGGGAATAGAACCATTATGCCTGTGCATATCCCACCTTGACAAGTTTACATGATTTTAAGTGCTGAATCATCACTCTAAACAAATTTCACCAGTTATTTAGGCTAAGCAGAAAGAGTGGGAAAAATCCACACTATGTTTTCTTTTTTTTTTTGCTGCTGTTTCCTTCCAGACTTTGAGCTAAAGATAAGCTAAATGGCTCCTGGCTTTTTGATTTAGAATAAACTTAATTGACTGACCCCTCACCCCAGTCCCTCTCGCTGGGCTAAAAAAACAAAACAATACCCAGTCTTCTTTGAGAGTCAGAAGGTGAAGTATTTCTTGGGCCAATCTTAGAGGTTTCATCAAAAAACATGATCATTTTGTAATGGTCAGAGTATCAATAAGTTTATGGCTGTTGCAAAAAAGTTAGAAAGGGTAAATGGACTGATTCTTATATAGCGCTTTTCTACTCTCCCGGAGTACTCAAAGCGCTCTAAACAACATGCCTCATTCACCCAATCACTTCTAAACTCAAGTGCAACTAATAAGCATTCACACACATTCTCACTCCGATGAATGCATCGGAGGGCAATTTGGGGTTAGTATCTTGCCCAAGGATAGTTGACATGCAGACTGGAGGAGCCAGAATCAAACCACCAACCTTCCAATCAGTAGCTGATCTGCTCTACCACCTGAGCCACAGCCACCCTTCATTGACTATATTTCCCACGCTGCCCTCATGCTCTCTTGCACATCCACACATACACTTGCGTCAGTAGCTTGAGGCCAACAGCAGCAGCAACAACACAATTTTTTTCTGAGTACCGGCTCTACCATTCAAACAGACACACACAGATACAAATAGAGAGAATGAAACAAGAGAAAGGAAGGTCCAGTTTTATCTCCTGCTGTCCAAATGAAAAGAGACAATTCAGAGGAGAGCTGAGAGGACGGAGTCAGTGGAGAAGTAGGGACATTGGGGTGTCGCGCTGAAAACAGATGAGTGCAGGGACTGACTGAAGGGTGGGAGCAGAGGGTGAGGGGGAGACAAAAAAAAGATGGAAATCCCATTCCATCCATTAACCCATGGCAAAGAGAGAACTCTTTTACACGGGGAGGGCATCATCATAGTTGTAAAATAACACACTCCTGTGGTCTCCCCTGACTCCCTTTTAATGCAGAGTTCACACTCAAGTAGCTCTTTGCACATAGATGATGGGGAGTGGGGGGTGAAGTGGGAGTGACCGAGGAGCAGATTGAATGGGTGCATTAAGGGAGTGGTGTGTCACTAATGTTCCTCCTTGTTTATTTCTGTTTTTTTTTCACCAGATACTCGTTTGGCACACGAGAGCACAGCAACCCAACTTTAGAGATGAGGGAAAAAAGGGATTCACAGACCTCAGTATGGAGATCTGACTGCATTCCCGCTACAGTAAGTCTGTGCCTACAAAGGCAACGCTTGTTACTGAGCTTAACCTATTGTTCACCCGAACACTTTATTTACAAAAAAAAAAGGTGAAATCATGAGGTTAGCATCACCTGATCTGGCCTGGTTAGCCTACAATAAAGAACATTTGTCATTAATGTTTCCTGATTCACCATTCAGCCATTTTCAGTGCCCCTCTGTTAAAGTCCATTGGGTTGCGGTCCATTATTAATGAAATAAACAGATTTACTGAGATTATTAAATTGCGCCTTGGTGACCTTTTTCCTTACCCATCTTAAACCCCTCCATTGCAGGTGGCTGACCTCGGAGCTGAAAGGGAGAAAACAGTTTGATAAGTGCTCACATCTCAATAATGAGGAAAAAAAACAGGGGGGACAGTGTTGGCCCGCTGAGGACAGCCTAAGAAAAGAGACGGCACAATACGAGAAAAAAAAAAGAAAACGTGCTTTTAGAAATATCACCTCAAATTTAAAAGAATAAAAAAGCAAATAAAAGACAGAAGACAAATGGGGTCTTCATCTCCCCCGAGAAATTTCTCATTGTCATGGTTCTGGGTCCGTTGGACCCAGTATTTTGAGTTTATTATGTTTTGGTTTACTTTTGCATCATGGATTGTTCTTTATGTTTCTCTGGCACTTTGTGTTTCAGTTATCTTGGTGTTTTGGATTGTTTTCTCATTTTGTGGTGATGGTGATGATGATTATTGTTATTAGAGTTCCATGTTTCTGTTTATTGGTAGTTAGGATTTGTGTTCTGATGTTTTGTGTGGGTTTAGTTCCATGTGTCATTTTCTGTCTGTCTCTCAGTGTCAGGTCCGCGTCTTGGTGTAGTGTTCTTGTTTCCTGTTTTATTGTGAAGGTCTGCGTCTCATGTGAGTGTGTTCAGTTTTACCCCTGTCTCATCTTGTTGATTATTCCCAGCTGTGTTCCCCACCTGTGTGTAATCTCCCTGTGTTTCTCTGTGTGTATTTAAGTCACGCCTTCTGTGTTTGTAGTTGCTGGTCCGTCTGTGTATCCACCCTGTTTCATCCGTGTGTCCCCTGCCGTCATTATTATCGTCTTCCTTCTTTCATGTCCAGGTTCGTGTTCTTGTTCATGCTCAGTAGTTTAGTTGTCCCAGTATAGTTTAGTTCTCCGTTTTGCCGTTTGCCTATCTTTACTTCATATTCAATAAATCACCCTCACACCTTTACGAGTGCCTGCGTTTGGATCCTCCTTTATTTCCCACACGGCTCATCTCACTCGCCGTGACACTCATTGATTTTAAACATTTTTAATGACCTTTTAACTTTTACTGACTGTGGAGATTCTGCCATTTTAATATTATTAGACCTCAGTCCTGCTTTTGTTACAGTAGATCACAGGATTCTTACCTCTCGACTGGAACAATTTGCCAGAATTAAAGGGATTGCTTTGAAATTGTTTAAATCCTACTCTCTAATCAAACTTTCTCTGTTAACTCAGACACATTATCCTCAAGGACCATATTTTTTGGGGGCAGTCCCATAGGGCTCTATCTTTGGCCCAGTCTTCTTTTCAATTACATGCTTCCTATGTTTTATGCTTCCAATTTAAAAAAAAAAAAATCTCATTTCATTGCTACGCTGATGACTCTCAGATTTACCTTCCACTGAAACGAAAATTTTTGAATCCTCTGAAGGGACTGTTTAATTATCTGGAAGATGTCAAGGCATGGATGGCTTTAAACTTTCTCAGTGTAAATGAACAGAAACCTGAGGTCATTGTCTTTGGTCCCTGTGACCATTATGACTTTGGCCTTTTAGAAAACTATAAAAAATCATTTGCAAGAAATTTAGGAGTGATTTTTGACAGTAATTTAACATTTGATAAACAGGTAAATAATGTAATCAAGACCAGCTTCTTTCATCTTTGCCTCCTTGCAAAAGTTAAGCCCTTTCTCTGTTTCAGAGATTTTGAGAAACAGATCCATGCCTTCATCTCACCTCGCCAAGACTCCTGTAATAGCTTCCACTCTGGTGTTACCTATTCATTAGTTAGCCGACTGCAGCTAGTCCAAAACGCTGCAGCATGGCTCCTAACTGGCACGTGCTAGTGAAATTATATTTCTCCCACGCAAATAGCATCATTACATTGGCTGCCAGCTTTTGAATTGATTTTAAGATCTTAACACTTGTTTTTAAGACGATACATGGACTAGCTCCCTACATATCTTGCTGATCTTCTTCTCACCCAAAATCCTTGAGCGCTACGAACCAAATGCTCTTGGTTGTCCCAAGGTCCAGATTAAAACACAGAGGAGAGTATGAGTCTATTGTTCTTTCTATGATCCTTTTCCCTGTTAAACTTTATGCTATTTTTTGTATGTCTTCTCCCTTATGTGGGAATACACTATTATAACATTAGGGATTTAGCTGCATAGCCAATAGCAAAGTATTATTCAGATCAATTCAATTATATTTATATAGTGCCAAATCACAACAAAAGTCGCCTCAAGGCGCTTCATAATAATATTATATTTGTTATTGATTTAAGAAGGTCAGTAGGTCAGACTAACACACACACACATAGAGGGAGAGAGAAAGACCTTGGAGAGTGAGCACAGCTGGACGGAAGCAGACAATGCCTTAAGCATTAGTTTCTGTCAGAATGGGGAACAACTCCGTAAAAGGAGATAACAGTGAGACTGTTGGACCCCTGGAAGGATGTTAGTAGTTTTCCACTAAGGTTGAGAGCTGAGTGACAAGGGGTGGGGATGCAAAGGTATAAGTGTAACTGCTGAGCGAGGAAGTTTCAGTTCAACGTAGGGCATAGCACAGATTGTGTGTGTGACTGTTGATCTTCAACATTTGTTTAATTTGTCTGCAATAAAAAGTTGAACCTAGTCTATCGTCTCGTCATGCTTCTTCTGCCAACATCGAAGGATGGAGTAGAACTCTAGTCTCTACAGTTTTGGTGTTTCCGCCCGGTTGTTGGCAGGAGTTTTCAGTTGGGCAAGGCAATGCAGGACTGACACTGAGGGAACATCCGGCTTAAAATGAAAGGTGAGCAGAACCGGTTTAATTGAAATCTGCACAAGTGTCCTGAGTGTGTCTGTCGGTAAATTAAGCGTGAGACAAATACAATTGCACTGTGTTTATTGTTCACAGAGCGGTTGTCCCTTCTGTATGCCTGACAAGGGTACAGGTGTATAATGTTTTCAGTACTCGAGTAGAAAAGCCAATGAAGCTTGTATTCTGCTTTTTAACGTTCACATGCCAATGGATGCATCAGAGACCAAGTTGGGGTTCAGTAACTTGCCCAAGGACACCTTGGTAAGAACTCCAGACTAGAGCACACAGAGATTGAACCAACAACCATCCAATTAGCAGATGACCTGCTCTACAGCCAACTCAATGACGAACAAGGAGGGACAACGAGAGAGGAAGAAAAATGGATCGAATGCAGCTGTAGGCATATGTGGGTATGTTGATTCTTACTGCCTTGCATCCAGTAGAGTCGCTACGGCTAGTTTATGACATCCTGAGTCTGGTAGAGAAGTTTTAAAGGTGACACAAGATTAATCATAGAAGCGCAAAAAGGATATAATTTCTTGATAAAGACACAATAGATGATCATCGTTCATGACACAAACCTGCTCCCATTTGAGGTGTATGGAACAAGTGGGTGTTTCTCCTGCTGTGATGTAAGATCCTGGTACTGATGTGACTGTATGAGAGTCCCCCCCTTCAGAGGACTCTGTCCCCTCCAACAGAACATCCCAAGTAAACTGGGAACTATGAGGTAAAAACATGGGCAGTATGTGATGCCAGGTCCAGCTGTACATGGAACATGCTAGTGTACGATGGCAAACCGTCTGTCCTGCAGTCAGGACACGCGAGTTGTCCCTAACATTGCAGAAGGTTTCCAAAATAAAGCAATCACCTGTAACAACTTGTTTACTGTATATGACCCTTGGCCTGCAGCTGCAGAAAAGAAAGCTGTCCATGATGGGACCAGTACAGAGGAATAAACATGAGCTTCCTCCTGCACATGTGTCAAATATGGACATGAAAGTTTGCCTTCACTCAGACCCATGCCCTGGTGTTCCTACCATGCCAAAATATATAAACTGTCAGGTAATGAGCTGGAATAAAGTTGAATAAAACCTTGAAACACAGAGATGGATGATATTTTATACTTATGGCTTTATAAACAGTCAAAGCAAACGGGGTCATTTTTGAGCCCAGAGGACAACAGATGTGATTATTTGCTGCCAGTAAAAAACTTGAAGTAGTTTAAAAACAGCTTTCTAAACTAACTTTGACATATACCCATCTGTGATAATCTGTTGTCAAGAGAAAATTGTATATATGTGATCAGCTACATGAAATGTATCCTTTCATTATTTGTGATTAAGCACATGTTTAAATAACCTTTTGCCTAGTAACTTGTGTGCTGAACTTATGCAGATACTAACCGCATCCTGTTGTTCTGAACATTTAGATGTAGAGAAGACCAAGCTCAGCTCTTTTACGAGAACATGCAAATGAAGAGAAGGGGAAAAACCCGCTGCTCTAAATGACGTTGTTGCCTTTGTACACACACACACATACACACACACGCACACTCACACAGAAAAGTATAAATAAAGGTCGCGGACAGTCAATGGGCGCAGATCCTGTGTTCATGACTGCCCTCGCGAGTGAAAGAACTGCAGTGTTTGTGTTTTCTAAACTCAGGAGTCTTGGCTAAAGAAAGAGCGGCAGGGTGATTTAAAGAAATCCCCTGTCATTTAAATTGGTCCTTCGAACCTAGAGATGGAAACACCAGATACATTTCTGTGACTCCAATAAGGTCTGATTGCTGCATCCTGACGTCGTGGAAAAGCCAGAACCGAAGTCTGTCGACAGCCCTCTCTAGGTAGAGGTGAAAGCCCTGGGCGTAAATTCGTATCCAGGCCGGGCCTGGTCCACGGCGTTAGGGGTCCAGCCAGATGACCTGAACAACCAGCAAAAAGACGACTGAGGGTGAGAAAACACTTTTTGGTTTTAAACCGCCGGAAGGGTTTAGAAGAATGCGCAAAATAGGTTAGAAGTAGCCGGAATTACTTCAGGAAATGCGCAAAGGTTGGAAGTAGCCGGAATTACTTCAGGATACGCGTAAAATAGGTTAGAAGTAGCCGGAATTACTTCGGAAAAACACGTGAAATAGGTTGAGTTCGCCGGAAGGAACTAAATTTAGGCTGGTTTTAGAGGTAGCCGGAATTACCTCGTAATAAATTATATTTAGACTGGTTTTAGAAGTAGCCGGAATTACTTCGTGACAAATTAGCGCGCAAATGTCTATCTGTGTGTATGTATATGTGTTTTGTGTATGTGTTTGGAAGTAAGTTGATTTTACAGCACAATAAGTTGCTGAACTACTTCCATTGCTTTTATTGTTTTCCTTGTGTATCCTGCAAAAGCTCAAGTACTGGTGACGAAGGGAAAAGGTTGGGCTTTGTCTCATAAAACTGACACCGCTCCAGGAATAGCCCGGAGTAGGAGGCCGTGTCAGCAACCACCCCTGAGTCTAGTACCAGAGAAAGCTTTGCAGTTCTGTGATAATGGGGAATCAGCCCACAAAACTCACTGTTGACGAGCAGTGGTTAGAAAAGAAATGTCCAGGCGCCGGACAAATTAGTGCATATAGATGGAGAAATCCAAAGAACACCTAAATGTCCCACGTGGGAGGGAAAATGTATAACTGTATGTATAATGTATAACTAAATTATAAGAAACCCTGCAAGCAGAAATAAATACTGAAAAGGAAGCTAAAAAGAAATCAAAGCATACACAAGAGTTGTATTTTAGAGCATGGAAAGAGGAATGAAGTGGAATAAACAAAAGGTTAAATTAAGGTTAACTTAAATTAAATTAGAGCTTATCGCTACTATATTCAAACTAATAATAGGAAGCATAGCAACCTGTAAATTGGTGTTACCAAATGATACAAAATTGGGTAGACAACCATACCCAGAATGAATAGAATGAATGAAAGCAGATAATTCACACAAAATATATCAAATAAAAAAAAAGAGAGATGCATAAGGCATATTACGGCTGTGTCATTGTTCAGCCAAAGAAAGAGTGTGAAAATACAAATGTCTCCAGCTTGGGAAGGTGTGAAGCTGCAGGTTCACACAGACCCGTGATGGATACATAATAAAATATAAACTAATATACTATTGTATATTAATAGTAAAGTAGTAAAGTAGTGTATTGTAATATACTATTGCTGTTATAATAAAGGAAAAACAATACAATGATAACATTAATAATGACATAATATTAATAATAAGAGACACCTCAGTCAGTTATGATGTGAGGTAGATAATTGTTAAAAGTAGTCTGATTTAAGCTTAAGGTTTGCTCAAACTCAGTACAATGATATATGCGATGAAGAAAATAAGGAAAATACCTAATCTAATCAAGTGCATAGAGACACTTGACCTGTTTTTAAACCTGTTATCCTAGATGAGACTTTCCTGAGATGAAAAGCAAACCTATACTAACAAATAATAAGTCAGGCCCTGAATACAACAGCTAAAGCTACAGGTTTGAGACAACACAACAGTGCACTGGCTGCTGATTCTATTTTTAGTTATGTGTGTGTGGTGAGAAGCTGTGAGGATGATGAGAGGTTTCCGTTTTTTCTTTTCTTTTCACTTGCTCTTTCTGATTATGAAAGGCATGTTTAAAATTCTCGTATGAAAGCGTATTTGGTGTGATTTTAACTGTGTGAATGCTGTCAGTATTTGATTTGAGTGACTGGGTGATTTGTCTGAGTAAGTGAAAAGGGGGAGTTTGAAAGAAAAGGCAGTGTGTGAGACGATTATTGAATGACTAAAGAGGTCAGAACCTTTAAACGTGTGTATGGAATAAAGGAGTGTGAAATATATTTCTTGTGTGATGAAAAGTAGGATGTGCTAAAGTTTGAAAGTGCTTTTAATTCAAGAAATGCATGAGTGATGGTATGAGAGGTTGAGTGTCTTTTTCTCTCAGTTCAAAAACACATAAGCATATACACTTGGTTAATTGTCTGGATGTGTGAAAGAGCTCGGTTTAAATGTGTGTGAGTGAAAGGAAGGTGTATTGTTTTTAGACTAAGATTTAGTAGAATAAAAGAGGGCCTGTAGACTATAAATACAAAGAAAAAAACAAAGGAGTTAGATTAGTTTGAAGAACAGGAAATATGGCTCTGTGTACCGGGGCTGCAGCGACAGGAAATAGTGAACAGGAAACGCATGCCCATAAAAGGAACTGAGTGTGTACAGAAAGAACACAGAGAGACAGATGAGGCCCATGAAGCAAATGAAGCCTTTAAGAAAAATGAATATAATACTAATTGTATGCTTTAGTGTGTCAATACAGGTGGACTCTCTCAACATTGGAACCTTGAGTTCAGCAGCAGAAAAGTAGATTAAAAGAATTGGGAGAAAATAAGCCAGTCTTTGGCTCGAAATTGTGCGGCTGGATCTCTCACTTGGTCCCTGAAGCGGAGAAGAAGTTCAAAGGACAGTCAATCGCCTGATGAAGACCGACAGAACATCGTGGACTTGAATACAGCAGGCAAACGACAGTGCCACTGATCCATTAACACTGATGACGACTGACGACCAGCAGCAGTATGTAAGAGTAATGCAACATGTACTGTGAAAATACAGGCTGGGCAGTTGAACAGTGGGATAAAGAATTGTGGAAGAGCACTGGACATTGAGTGTCATATTTGCCATGCTTGGAGTAATCTTGGAAGAGAAGACTGGAGAAGAAAAAGAGAAGAAATAGACTGTGTTTGCTGGAGCTTTGAAGCCCGAACAGGACATTGTGCAGAGAGGACCAGTGAGAGATGAAGCTGGACGAGTTTGACTGCGAGAATATAGGATATAATTGGATTGAAAATTGAAACCTGAACTCATGAATTGTTTAGGGATGTCCACCACAGCATAACAAAGAGGTAAACATTAGAAAAGGTAAGAATAATGAAAAAAATAATTGTCATTACCTTAATGAATAGAAAACACATACAAATTGTTACATGTGAGATTATTTTTGAAATGAATTAGAAGTGAGATAGTTTGAATCTAAACCTCAGTGATAAGATGCATGAATTAAACCTTATTGTAACAAATACTTGCAATGAAGAAAGCAGCTTACACTCAATTAATATGAATGCAAAGCCTTGGTGCCATAGGCAATTTGTTTTTGTTTTTGTTTGTTTGTTTTGTAAGCTTGAAAAACAAATTTGTGATCATACTTGCGGATCACAGTGACATATAATGATTAGGCACATGATTTAACAATGATGAGTTTTAGAGCTGTGAGTTATGAGCTGTAAGCAATGTAAAGTTTTTCCTTAACTTAAAAGTTTGAAATATGTAAGATGTGTGAGTTCTTAAAAAAAAAAAAAAAAGGAATGACCTAAATGCCTTAAGTCAAAATGTAATGTTGCATCTACAAAGAAGAAAGCAGACAGAGAGACGCACAGAATGTCAGTATGTTTTTTTAGCAGTACATCATTTTGCATTTGGCAGCATAGAGGAATGATTAAATCTACTGGAAACCCAGTACAACATGGAGATCTTCTAAAGACACTATTAGAAAATAAGGATATTGTTTTGAACAATAAACTGCCGTAAGACTCTCCAGTCTCTTGCAGGTTGAAACCAAGTGTTATTGACAACACCCACAGCCTGTAAAATTGCAGAGAGACCATCTTGGATACATCAGAGCCACTGCAAAGGTTGAGGTCCCGAGCCCCGACACCGAGGAGGAAGCGCCACGCTTGGTTGTTTCGGGGTGAGGGTGGTAAGTGCGTTCTTGGGGCCCCGTGAGGGTAAGCCCGCACTCCAATCTCTGTCCGATCAACTTTAGGCAGCCAGGTGTAGGTGTGAAGGGGAACCCTGATGGTTACCTTGACTACAAAGCTCACCCTTACAGGACCCCAGCTGATGCCAACAGCAGCCGAGCCACAAGGCAGACAGAGAAGATGGACGTCGACAACTTACACCTAATGGACATGACACAAGATCACATCCATCCTTGGATGAAAAGTGACTGATACAGATATGTGTTTAACAAGACCACAGAGAAAGACTGTTATGTTTGCTCGCACATGCCGAGCATATTGACACAACCATATATGGGAAACACCCTGGGACAGGTGCACTAATTCTGATTTCCGACCACCTTCAGAGTGACTTTTGTAAAGTGCACAACAACAACAACAACAACATCGTCATCCTGATCCAGGAAGAAGCCCTCAACTTTAACAAGTTTTAAAGAGACTGTTGATCGTCATTGAATTTTTCTTGATTTTATTTTGCTTTTCTTTACTTATGTTATTCCCTGTTTAAAGCTGTAATCTCACAGATGATAAGTTTGTCATTCACAGCATACGCAGATGCATCACAAACTGATGAAGATCATGAAGATGAAGTGCTAATGATGTAGTAACTAAGAATGTGAAAGACAAGTAGTTACTTATTGTACATTTCATTTCTCTGATAAACAGGGCGGAATGTCAAGAGAAAATTGTATATATGTGATCAGCTACATGAAATGTATCCTTTCATTATTTGTGATTAAGCACATGTTTAAATAACCTTTTGCCTAGTAACTTGTGTGCTGAACTTATGCAGATACTAACCGCATCCTGTTGTTCTGAACATTTAGATGTAGAGAAGACCAAGCTCAGCTCTTTTACGAGAACATGCAAATGAAGAGAAGGGGAAAAACCCACTGCTCTAAATGACGTTGTTGCCTTTGTACACACACACACATACACACACACACACACTCACACAGAAAAGTATAAATAAAGGACGCGGACAGTCAATGGGCGCAGATCCTGTGTTCATGACTGCCCTCGCGAGTGAAAGAACTGCAGTGTTTGTGTTTTCTAAACTCAGGAGTCTTGGCTAAAGAAAGAGCGGCAGGGTGATTTAAAGAAATCCCCTGTCATCTGTTAAAGCAACCGACTCTGGTTCTGAAACGATAATCACAATAACTGATGATTTAATTTATTTTTTACCCGAAAACAAAGAAAAATTTCATTTAAATGAGGTTTTATCAGACATAAGTTTGAAATGGAATAAAAAAAATGTGTCAGAATGTTTGAATTAAGTTTTAATTAAAAGTGGGGGGAAAATCCACTTCATAGTAATTAAGTATCAATCAAACCAAATGGGGACATTTTTGACCCCTGAGGACCACAAGTGTGATTATGTGCTGCCATTTAAAAATTGTAAATGGTTCAAAAAAACCTTCCTCACTAAAGTTCAACATACAGCACTCTGTAGTTAGTCAGATAGCCAAAATTATCTAAACATTTAAATATTTTATTTTCCTGTTTTATTTTCGCTCAAAAACACAGTGTACTTTATGTAAACAAGATATGGTGGCCCTAAAATGTAAAATGTTGGGTAAATTTTGTGTTAATGTGTTGGTCTTAAGTAAAACTAAGACGTAACACTGAATTGATTGACAATTTATACTTTATATTTTAAAAAACACTCAAATGAAGTGGGGACATTTTTGACCCCTGAGGACCACAGGTGTGATTATGTGCTGCCATTTAAAAATTATAAAGGGTTCAAAAAAAATTTCTCACTAAAGTTCAAGATACAGCACTCTGTAGTTAGTCAGATAGTCAAAATTATCTAAACAATTAAATATTACATTTTCTTGTTTTATTTTCGCTTAAAAACAGGGTGTATTTTTTGTAAACAAGGTCTGGTGGCCCTAAAATGTGTAATGTTGGGTAAATGTGTTAATGTGTTGGTCTTAACCCTTGTGCTCCCCTTCGGGGCAGCCCCAGACCCCGGGGGTCCCAGAGGACCCCACCCTCAGTAGAGACAGGTGAATGAAAATGTAAAAAAAACCCAGAACGATCATTTGGGGTTGAAGAGTGCCCCAGAGCGATTCTAATGGGTTCGTCAGGGGATCGGGAAAGAAAACGTAGCACTTGGGGACCACGCACAGAAGCTGCTGCGGCAGCGTGGGGGTCATTGATACCCCAGTACATGAAAATGAAGCATAATCACAATAATGATAATAATAATAATAATAATAAGGAGAAGAAGAAGAAGAAGAAGAAGAAGAAGAAGAATACAACACACAGACGCTTCTGAGTTTTATTTTATTTTATTTGAAATTACACTCACGATACAACTGAGCCAATCTGGAAGGCAAAATAAAAGTCAACAACGGGGTTGAATCAGCCGTTTCAAGACAAACAAATCTCAGTAGATATGTCAAGAACAGGTTTACATGAAAAAAAAAAAGGTTTACATGAAAAAATATCAACAAACTGTCCGTGTTTCAGGCGCTCGGTGCTGTACAGCACCTCCTGTGGACGAACGTCATAGAGTCTGCCCGAAACTAGGAGAAAAATTGAAACAGGAGTGGCAGCCACAGAGGGAAATGATGACCTATCCAGTAAGTATCATTTAGGGACATGCGCAATAGGGGGGTGCATTTTTAAAATGCCCCTGTATTTTTGATTACAATATCAACAAACTGTCCGTGTTTCAGGTGCTGTACAGCGCCTCCGGTGGCTGTGAATACATGATAAAAATATCACCGTAGGATGCGTGTATTGACAGAATCAGCCTTTTGTGACAAACGAATCTCAGTAATCTCCTTTGTAACACTCTGTGACCAGCCGCAGCTGGCCGATTTTCACCACATCCTCTCCCACCAGTTTGTCGCCCTCTGCCTCTTTTCTGAGACAGCTGTCGGTGACAGACTCGGGCGAAACGTCCTCTTTGAAAGCGTACGCATCCCCCAGGATGGTGTTTCCGGACGCACTCTTTCCCAATCCTGTTTTACCGACCAGAAGGAGTCTCAGTTCTTCACGGGTCGCAGAGCCTGCGGGGTTGGGGAAATGATGGTAACATTTGAATCATTCTAGAAAAAAATAAAAAAATAAAACACTACGTTACACTAGGCTATTCTTTTGTTATTTTTGTATCAATGTTGACAGCAAGCAGTTTGTCCACATAAAGCGAGTACCACAAGCAGCACACAACCCTGGGATTGCACTATACCTTTGTATCGACGTTGACAGCAAGCAGTTTGCCCACATAACGCGAGTAGCATAAGCAGCACACATCCCTGGATCCGGCCTTTGGTCGCCAACATTTTCAGTAAGCTAAGAAAAGGAGAAAGAAAAAAGAGGGGAAATTAAGGCACATTCAAGGAAAGTCTTTCAGATCAGATTAGCAAGTTAAACCAAACTGAAAATACACGTTGAATAAACCATGGCCCCAAACTGGTTGGTTGTCCCATGTGTTTCCCCATAGCTGCTCCGGGCGCACACACAATGAGCCCTGGTTTCGCGACGCAGGCGTAGCAACAACCTCCTTCTCCTCCTCACTGCCTCCTGTGTGTGTGTGTGTGTGTGTGTGTGTGTGTGGGAGGTACTGGGTTCCTCACAGACGGTGGTGTTCGCGAAACCCGCCCTCCCCAAAGCTAAGGGCTCGCCAGCGGGGCCCGTGAGAGCGAGGGTCCGAGGTCCAAACGGAGGGCTGTGTTTTGAGAAACCGCCCCGCAGAGCTAAGCGTATGCTAGCGAGGCGCTTGAGAACGATGTAGAGGGAGCAAGGATGAGGAGGAGGCAAGGAGTGTCTAAGTCCAACTGGAGGGCGGTGTTCACATAATAGGCAGGCCAAGCAGCTAGTCTTTCACTAGCGAGGCACATGAGAACGAAGGAGAGGGAGCGAGAAGGACGAGGAGCAACGGAGAGCCCGAGGTCCAACTAGAGGGCGGTGTTCGTGAAACCCGCCCTCCGCGGACCTAAGCATACGCTAGCGAGGAGCATAAACGGAGAGCCGTGTTCGCGTAATGGGCAGGCCAAACGGCTGCTCTTTCACTAGCGAGCTGAATGAGAACGAAGGAGAGGGAGCGAGAAGGACGAGGAGCAATGGAGAGCCCGAGGGCCTCACCGAAGGGGGTGTTCGCGAAACCGGCCCTCCGCAGACCTAAGCCTACGCTTGCGAGGAACATAAACCGAGGGCTGTGTTTGCGTAATAGGCAGGCCAAACAGCTGCGCTTTCACTAGCGAGGCTGTTGAGAACAATGTAGAGGGAGCAAGGATGAGGAGGACGCAAGCAGTGTCTGAAGTCCAAACGGAGGGCGGTGTTCGCGTAATAGGCAGGCCAAGCAGCTGCTCTTTCACTAGCGAGGTGCAGGAGAATGATGGAGGAGGAGCAAGGAAGACAGGGAGCAACAGAGAGCCCGAGGTCCTCACCAACGGCGGTTTTCGCGAAGCCCACCCTCTGCAAATCTAAGCGTACTCTAGCGAGGAGCATGACAAGGATGTAGAGGGAGCAAGGATGACGAGGAGCAATGGAGAACCCGAGGTCCTCACCGAAGGGGGTGTTCACGAAACCCGCCCTCCGCAGACCTAAGCGTATGCTAGCGAGGAGCATGAGAACAATGTGGAGGGAGCAAGGATGAGGAGGAGGCAAGGAGTGTCTGAAGTCCAAACAGAGGGCGGTGTTCGCGTCCAAGCAGCTGCTCTTTCACTAGCGAGGCGCAGGAGAATGATGGAGAAGGAGCAAGGAAGACAGGTAGCAACAGAGAGCCCGAGGTCCTCACTTAGGCCCATTTACGCGTAAACCGGGCCCATCCACCTAAGCGCTGACCTGCGAGGAGCAGGAGAACAGAGCAGAAGGAGGAAGGAGGACAGGGAGGCAGAGAGAGTCCGAAGTCCTCACTGAGGCCGGTTTACGTGAACACTGCCGAGAAGGAGACATTGATGATGATGATGATGATGATAATGATGATGTGAAGTTGATAGTTGTTTCCTCCAGCGGATCCTCCAGTGGTTGCCATCGTAACTTACGAATGTGCTTTGGGGTTGCGAAATACCCCATCGTGGGTACACTTTGACCCCTTAGTAATTGCGGAGTAGAGAGCACCCCCGGTCCTCACTTAGGCCCGTTTACGCGAACACTGCCGAGAAGGAGACGATGATGATGATGTGAAGTTGAGAGTTGTTTCCTCCGACGTTTCGGGGTCCCTCCAGACCCCAGTGTTTCCCATCGTAACTTACGAACATGCATTGGGGTTGCGAAATACCCCATCGCCATTACTAAGGGGTCACAGAGTACCCACGGAACACGGAGCGCCCGAGGTCCCCACTTAGGCCTGTTTACGCGTAACTCGTGGCCCATCCGGCTAAGCGCTGGCCTGCAAGGCACAGGAGAACGGAGCAGAAGGACGAAAAAGGAGAGGGAGGCAGAGAGAGTCTGAGGTCCTCACTTAGGCCGGTTTATGCGTAACCCGGGGCCCATCCGGCAAGGTGCTCGCCTTCGAGGAGGAGGAGAATGGAGCAGAAGGAGGAAGGAGGACTAGGAGGCAATGAGAGTCCGAGGTCCTCACTGAGGCCCATTTACACGAACACTGCCGAGAAGGAGACGATGGTGATGATGATGATGTGAAGTTGAGAGATGTTTCTTCCGGCGGTTCGGGGTCCGTCCAGACCCCAGTGTTTGCCATGGTAACTTTCCAATGTGCATTGGGGTTGCAAAATACCCCATTACGATTACTAAGGGATCACAGTGTACCCACGGAGTAGAGAGCACCCCCAGTCCTCACTTAGGCCGGTTTACGCGTAACTCAAGCCCATCCAGCTAAGCGCTACCCTGCGAGGAACAGCACAACCGAGGAGCAGGAGGTAGGAGGACTGGGATGCAGGAGGCGTCCGAGGTCCTCACTTAGGCTGGTTTACGCGAACACTGCCCTCTGTAAAGCTAAGCGTCTGACAGCGAGGCGCAGGAGAACCGAGAGGAAGGAGGAAGGAGGACTAGGAGGCAGGGAGAGTCCCAGGTCCTCACTTAGGCCGGGTTACGCGAACACTGCCAAGAAGGAGACGATGATGATGATGATCTGAAGTTGAGAAATGTTTCCTCCAACGTTTCGGGGTCCCTCCAGACCCCAGTGTTTGTCATCGTAACTTGCGAATGTGCATTGGGGTTGCGAAATACCCCATCGCCATTACTAAGGGGTCACAGAGTACCCACGGAACACAGAGCGCCCGAGGTCCCCACTTAGGCCTGTTTACGCGTAACTCGGGGCCCATCTGCCTAAGCGCTCACCTGCGAGGAGCAGGAGAACGGAGCAGAAGGAGGTAGGAGGACTAGGAGGCAGAGATAGTCCGAGGTCCTCATGGGAGCTGGTTTACGTGAACACTGGCCTCTGCAAAGCTAAGCATCCGACAGCGAGGCGCAGGAGAACAGAGGAGAAGGAGGAAAGAGGACAGGGAGGCAGAGAGAGTCCGAAGTCCTCGCTTAGGCCGGTTTACGCGTAACCCTAGGCCCATACGGCAAGGTCCTCGCCTTCGAAGAGCAGGAGAACGGAGCAGAAGGAGGAAGGAGGACTAGGAGGCAGGGAGAGTCCGAGGTCCTCACTTAGGCCAGTTTACGCGAACACTGCCAAGAAGGAGATGACGAAGATGATGATGATGATGATGTGAAGTTGAGAGTTGTTTCCTCCGGCGGTTCGGGGTCCCTCCAGACCCCAGTGTTTTTTATCGTAACTTACGAATGTGCATTGGGGTTGCGAAATACCCCATCGCCATTACTAAGGGGTCACAGAGTACCCACGGAACACAAAGCGCCCGAGGCCCCCACTTAGGCCTGTTTACGTGTAACTCGGGGCCCATCCGCCTAAGGGCTCACTTGTGAGGAGCAGGAGAACGGAGCAGAAGGAGGTAGGAGGATTAGGAGGCAGAGATAGTCCGAGGTCCTCATGGAAGCCGGTTTACGCAAACACTGCCCTCTGCAAAGTTAAGCGTGCGACAGCGAGGAGCAGGAGAACAGAGGAGAAGGAGGAAAGAGGACAAGGAGGCAGAGAGTCCGAGGTCCACGCTTAGGCCGGTTTACGCGTAACCCGAGGCCCATCCGACAAGGTGCTTGCCTTTGAAGAGCAGGAGAACGGAGCAGAAGGAGGTAGGAGGACAAGGAGGCAGGGAGAGTCCAAGGTCCTCACTTAGGCCGGTTTACGCGTAACCCGGGGCCCATCCGGCAAAGTGCTCGCCTTCGAGGAGCAGGAGAACGGAACAGAAGGAGGTAGGAGGACTAGGAGGCAGGGAGAGTCTGAGGTCCTCACTTTGGCCGGTTTACATGAACACTACCCTCTGTAAATTTGAGCGTTCGCAAGGGCAGGGCAGAAGGACCAAGGAGAAGGAGACGATGATGATGATGATGATGTTGATGATGATTATGTGAAGTTGAGAGTTGGTTCGGGGTCCCTCCAGACCCCAGTGTTTGTCATCGTAACTTATGAATGTGGATTGGGGTGGCAAAATACCCCATCACGATTCCTAAGGGGTCACAGACTACCCACGGAACACAGAGGACCCGTGGTCCTCACTTAGGCCGGTTTACGCGTAATCTGGGGCCCATTCACCTAAGCGCTCGCCTGCGAGGAGCAGGAGAACGGAGCAGAAGGAGGTAGGAGGACTAGGAGTCAGGGACAGTCCGAGGTCCTCACTTTGGCTGGTTTACGCGAACACTGCCAAGAAGGAGACGATGATGATGATGATGGTGTGAAGTTGAGAGTTGTTTCCTCTGTCCGTTCAGGGTCCCTCCAGACCCCAGTGTTTGCCATCGTAACTTGCAAATGTACATTGGGGTTGCAAAATACCCCATTGCCATTACTAAGGGGTCACAGAGTACCCACGGAACACAGAGCGCCCGAGGTCCCCACTTAGGCCTGTTTACGCGTAACCTGGGGCCCACCCAGCGAAGCGCTCACCTGCAAGAGGCAGGAGAACGGAGCAGAAGGAGGAAGGATGACTTGGAGGCAGGGAGAGTCCGAGGTCCTCACTTAGGCCGGTTTACGTGAAGACTGCCCTCTGTAAAGCTGAGCGTTTGCAAGAGCAGGTTAGAAGGACCGAGGAGAAGGAGGAAGGAGACGATGTTGACGATGATGATGATGTGAAGTTGAGAGACGTTTGCTCTGGTGGTTCGGGGTCCCTCCAGACCCCAGTATTACGAATGTCGGTTGGGGTGGCGAAATACCCCATCATGATCACTAAGGGGTCACAGAGTACCCACGGAGCACAGAGCACCCGAGGTCCCCACTTAGGCCGGTTTACGCGTAACCCGGGGCTCATCCGGCTAAGCGCTCGCCTGCTGGGAGCAGGAGAACGGGGGAGAAGGAGGAAGGAGGTCGAGGAGGAACGGAGAGTCCGAGGTCCTCACTGAGGATGCGAACACTCTCGAGAAGGAGACGATGATGATGATGATGATGATGGTGATGATGTGAAGTTGAGAGTTGTTGCCATGGCGCTTGCCATCGTAACTTACCCGATCAATGGAGGGTTACAGCCAATTAGGTGCCTTTGTCCGACGCTGTGACGAGACCCGCTATAGCCGGGGTCCGCCTGACCCCCATCCGCCCCCACCCCAAGCCGGAGCCCTGTTTCGCGACGAGACCTAGGTCCGCGCTGCCGGGGTCTGCGTGACCCCCACCCCTTTTTTTGGGGGGGGGGGGGGGTCCAGGCCGCACAAGGGTTAAAATGAAATCTAAAATTAAAAAGTAACCAGTTTCAAACCAGTTATTTGGAATAGTGTGCGGAGTGTTTTGAGTAACACTGAATGTTCAAAAACACCAAAGTTCCTATAGTCTCACTTGAATTCAATTCAATTCAATTAAATTTTATTTATATAGCGCCAAATCACAACAAAAGTCGCCTCAAGGCGCTTCATAGGTACAGAGAAAAACCCAACAATCATATGACCCCCTATGAGCAAGCACTTTGGCGACAGTGGGAAGGTGACATGACAGCTGGGTTGTAGTGTCTGAAAACACATAACATCTTGAGGTCTCAACGTGGACTTGCTAGCCAAGGCTAAATACTGAGAGGGTCAAAAATGAAGGGTAAAGAACATCTGACTGTACTTAAGGATAGCAAAAGGGATAGACTGAGGTTGTGCCAAATATGTTAAAGTTAGGGTGATTTGTTAGAGAATGGTACCCCATGCCATCTGCAGGTTATAAAAGAGAGTTATGTTCATACTTTCTTTTGAGATTCTTTTTACAATTTGACTTTTACAACTCCCTGAGTTGTGTTCAATCTGTGATGGGCTTGTTTGGAATAAATCCTCCTTTACTCAAATAACACTTTCTCTGGCTCTTCATAGAAGAAGAGTCCTCACATAAGCATGTGCTACCATTTTGAACCAATGTACACATTTACCATCACTGACCCAACTAGGACCTACACTGGATGCCCACCCATATGGATTTAATGTGAGAAATCCAAGTGGGTCCCATACATACTAAACAATCTTGAGCCCACGTAAAATATATGCCCATATTAACTTAACATAACCCATTTGGGGCCCACAAGGACGTGTTTTCACGGTCTGACTTGCATTTGCCCATGTGTGACCCATATAGTTTCACCAGGTGGGCCCCACCTATGTCATCAGTGCTAAAAAATATATATTGATTACCTCACTTTGCCCCACCTGGGGCACACAGCAAAAGCTTTTCTTTAAATGACTGTGTTTGCCCATGTCTAACCCAGGTGAAAAACCCAAGTGGGTCCTACGTGTGTTTCCCATTTTGAACCAAGTGAAGTGTTTCCCATGTTTGACCCAGCCAGGACCTACTATAGGGCTTTGGAGCGTGATGTCACGGGGGTGGGCGTGGAAAGGATTTTGGCCCGATCCACCATTTTGGGGGTCTAAAGCTCTTGAAACAAAGCGCAAGCGAAAAGGGAGCGAAGGCTGTGTGGTCCGCTGCAATGTTCGATCTCACGACCGGCAAGAGAATAAGCTTGAAAAGGGTTTGTCTTTTCATTCTTTCCCAACCTGGAAGCAACATGAGGCAGCTCGTGTATCGGATGTTACCAAACAAAGGCGTCTAGCCTGGATAGCAGCTGTGAGACGAGCTGATATCCAGTTCTCTTCCATCTCCAAATATCTGTTGGTGCTCCAGACGGTTTCATTCCGGTAAGTTCTAAATATGTTCATATCACTCTTTATAGCCTATTAGTTTTATTTTCGATGCACTCTGAGGTCATAGCAAATTAGAACAAACATCCTACTGAGTGATTTTGCCGAAGTATCTTCTATTTATAGAGTTGCTAATTATTTGGCATTATTGCAGCAAACCAGCCTATGAAATGGATGAAACACATTGTGACTGGGTTCCAGCGCTACACAAGGGACATGCTTCAAACATACCACCATGCCAATCAGATTACTTCTTCCATGTGAGGGTGAAGAGGTGACCCTTCTGGATAAGATGGTGAAGGTTCGCTGTGTTTGGTGAACAGTGTGGTAGTAAAACCAGGGAAAAATGAATCTTGCTCCTGTTAAATATTCTTAAGTCTTTTGCTGTATAAATAGCGGTATTTTTTTTTTTCAAAAGATACAGTAAATAATGTTAGTAGTGGGTGATATCATGTAAACACTGTCGCGATTTTGTGTAAACATTTTGTCATTTGTAAACTATAAATGACATGGATTCTACATTGTAACTGATGTCATGTTCTATAAAGTGGTTTTAATTTAAAAAAAGAGCCAAAAATTAGTTTGTTTCTTTATTGAATTTTTGAACAGTGGTACTCAGTCAGTACATATTCAGTAAATGCAAATTATTTACATGGCAGTGCACTACAGGCATAAATCTGGACCCCTAGATAAAACATTATGGCATTATAGCGATGACAACTCCTCCACAGTAGCAGGTGGGATTTTTCTTTTTTGAGGACGGCTCCTTATACCTTTCAATACGTCTGGGTGGGTCCCATACATACTAAACAATCTTGAGCCCACATAAAATATATGCCCATATTAACTTAACATAACCCATATGGGGCCCACATAGACATGTTTTCACGGTCTGACTTGCATTTGCCCCTGTGCGACCCATATAGTATGACCAGGTGGGCCCCACCTGTGTCATCAGTGCTAAAAAAAAATATATTGATTACCTCACTTTGCCCCACCTGGGGCACACAACAACAGCCTATCCTTAAATGACTGTGTTTGCCCATGTCTATCCCAGGACCAAGTTAAGTGTTTCCCATGTTTGACCCAGCTAGGACCTACTAAAAGTGCCCACTTGGGATTGCCCATATGGGTTTAATGTGAAAAACCCAAGTAGGCCCCATACAAAAAGCCCAGTTTGAGCCCATGCCCACATGGTACCCATCCAACCCGAGCAAAAACCAGGTGGGGCCCATATATACATGTTGGCTGGGTGGTGATGGCCAGAGGGGCCGATGGTGCGATGTGGCAGCCTCGCCTCTGTCAGTCTGTCCCAGGGCATGCAATCCATTATTATTTAAACCAACTATTAACTGTATATTTCTGTACATTTAAGTATTATTATTCATATTGCCACATTCATTGACCTTGTTCATAGGTAATTTCATTGTTTAATCACATTAACATGTTCCTAATTTAATGTTTAAAAGCACTTGAAAAAGGCAAAATCCCATGTACAATTAGGGCAACAAACTGTATTGTCATTACTGAAAATAACCGTATTTTTATGAGAAAGTTATTTTCTGTTATTTTCTGGTATTATTTTGGCACCCCAGCTGCCGGAATATTACTGTTTTTCTAGGATTTTTTTTTTTAACAGTGTATGAGTACTTGTGTATAAACACACAAACAATACACATATGCTTTCAATTGTGCAATTTAAGGGATTTAGGTAGCTCTGGTTTGGAAGTTCAGTTAACGCTAGAAATGTGTTTTGGAATTTGTACGTGCTTTGGAATTTGTACGTGCTTTTTGTAGTTTGTACGTGCTTTGTCTCAAGGGGCCACCGCATATATTTATATATAAACATATATAAATAAAACTACTTTTTTTTACATTAGTAATTCCTTTTGTGCATAATTTTATATTATTGGTAATTATAAATTAATTAAAGCAACAAAACAACCTGAAGAGTCGGTTCGGAGCCGAAACATCCGCTTCTTTTTAGTGAGTCGAGCCGAAAGAGTCAGTTCTCTAAAAAGAGCCGGAAATCCCATCAATACAGCGCAAGCACAGGGCTCGCATGCGGAGTGAAGCGGAAAAAAAGTGCTTTCATATTTTTACAGGTTTATATTTAATTGTGTTGTGATTTGCCGTGTTTTGTGTTGTTTCACTTTAAATTTGTTTTAAAAAAAGCTGAAAATTTAATAGTTAAAAGTTGAAATGTAAATAGTTGGTTTTTGTATTATATGATTTATTTATTACATTTTATGTGGAGTGAATAAATAAAAGTATACTTACGGTGGCCCCTAGAGATGAAACACGTACGAACTCCAAAACACGTACAAACTCCGAAGCACGTACAAACCCTGAAGCACTTAAAAACTCCAAAACACATAAAAACTCCAAAGCACCTACAAACCCCAAAGCACGTACAAACTCCAAAACACGTAAAAACTCCAAAACACGTAAAAGCTCCGAAGCATGTACAAACCCCGAAGCACGAACAAAACTCCAAAACACGTAAAAACTCCAAAACAGTAAAAACTCCAAAACAAGTAAAAACTCTGAAGCAAGTACAAACGCCAAAGCACGTACAAAACACAACAGAAGTGCTGCAGGATGCTAGGGGCAGTGTTGCGCTTTTGTTACCTAGTGGCTACACAAGCCAGGAATACGGTGTACATTTTAGGACATCGTCAGGTCTCAGGAAAAAAGTTGTCAGGTATCAGGTCTCAGACAAAAAAATGTCAGTTCTCAGGAAAAAAGTTATCAGGTATCAGACAAAAAAATGTCAGGTCTCAGTTCTCAGGTAAAAAGTTGTCAGGTATCAGATAAAAAAATGTCAGGTCTGTTGGGAAATCAGTTTCGCCCCAGTTCTTTTTCATTCCTCGGGCCTCCAGAGATGCACCGGACCCAGTAGTCATTTTTACAAAATCTTTATTCATCTTTACTTATTCTTTATTCTTTAAGCATGCCTAGAAGGGAAGACGAGGCCGGTGTCCCTCTGAAACAATCTTCCACCTCTTTCTTAGTTACACCCAGCTTTATAGAAGCGACCCCATCATAAATCCCCCACAATGTGCTGCAAACTCTGTGTCTGTGTCTATGTGCACGAGCACGTGAGTGCCTGTGTGTGCGTGTACCCACGTGTCTATGTGAGTGCACGTGAGTGAGTGTGCATGTGGATGTGTGAGTGAAACAGTCAAAACACTGTGGGTGTGTGTCTCTTCCTACGGGCCATCAAAACCATCTCCCTTCCAGACCACAGTTATCAAGTTACAAATGTTGAGACCCCCACCTAGGTATGCCCTGAGGAATTTCCACTTAACATTAACTCCTTGCTGTCTTAGCTTCACCGTTCAAACTGGGGGGGGGGGTCTCCTAAGATCTACTCCTAAGTTCATGACACAGTCAGGCCTTTATTTATATCCAGGGCAGTGTCAGTGTCTCTACCATAATTCTACATTCTATCTTAACACATTTCTAAACTCTAAAACAAACTAAACATTCCTACATATCTAAACTCTAAAATAAGCTAAACATTTCTACAGGTCTCAGTCTCAGACAAAAAAATGTCAGGTCTCAGTTCTCAGGAAAAAAGTCGTCAGGTATCAGACAAAAAAATGTCAGGTCTCAGTTCTCAGGAAAAAATGTCAGGTCTCAGTCTCAGACAAAAATAATGTCAGGTCTCAGTTCTCAGGAAAAAAGTCGTCAGGTATCAGGCAAAAAAATGTCAGGTCTCAGTCTCAGACAAAAAAATGTCAGGTCTCAGTTCTCAGGAAAAAAGTCGTCAGGTATCAGAACACAAGGTATCAGACAGAGAGAAAATCTTCCTGCAGGTGGCGCTGTTGTCACGTCCCACCCAATGACTGTAGTGACAGCTGCAGTCACGGAGAAACTTGCGTATCTCTGTTCGGGAAAAGCAGATAGAGTGTAGGCTCTGAGAGGAGGGCCAGCGTTTACGCTACGAAAACACGACCAAGTGTTTTAACCTAACAGCCTGAGGTGTTCTTCAGGAAACTGGACTACCTGACAGAAGGACCCAAGGCCCCGCTGCACTTTTTCGGTAAGTTAAACGTGTTTGTAAGCTAATCCGTAACTACCGTCCTTAGCTAGGTCCTGAGACCTAGCTAGCTAAAATGAGCACTCGGCTGTCAGGGTTCGTTTAGCTAATCTGTGCAGGTGACTGAATTTACTAAAGAAACCAAGAGAAACACCCCGGGCTGCTCAGTCACTAATTACTGTTACTGTACTTTTATTACAAGTATTATACTGTAGAAGCAACAGGCTGCACCCGGCTTCAGCTCCTGTGCAGAGCTGAATATTAAATGTGCAAACAGTCTCTTGCCACATCTGTAAAGACAGTAACATCTTTTTTAAAAGCTTGTACTTCAGTAACTCCTCATTAATCAGGAACTATGGATTGAAGTACTGCAGTGTACTGTAATACTGAAAAAAATGTAAGAGAAGAACTAAAGATCCTGAATGTGTGAGGACAGAAGAATCAGTTTCATTTCAATTTTGAGGGATAAAATTTATATCTGAGTTTGATGGTTCTGTTCTCTTTGTGATTACAGGGGCTGCCCTCAGATTCAGACCTCAGCCGCATCGAGTGACAGCAGACAGATCATCCAACGTGTTCACATGTTAACTGCAAAATGAACAGATGAAAACAGTACAAAGGTTAAAGTACCACATGTGCTGTAGTGAAGGCTGCAGCTTTACTGATAAAGTTAAAGACAAAAAAACAAAAGGATTAATCACTCATGTAACTGTGTCACTATATATCAGCATTAACAGGACCTCAGTTTGCATCTCAGACCTGCACAGCTTCCGTTTTAAACACTTGATGTACTCAGCTGCATGAAGAGCATATGAGATTTTGTCTAACACAATTAAATAAAACCTGATGAAGGTCAAAGTTCGTCACTTGTATGTTGAACTACAAACTTGTCATCTGGAATTCTTTCACACTTTTCTGCAGATATATTGTGTTTATTTGCCATAAAGTGATTCAGAGTTATTCATACCAGAGTAACCAGAGAGGATCATATATTTTTAAATATGTAATTTTCTACAGGACTGAATATAATATCTTTATGTAAAAGTCTGGAGCCTCTGGGGAGTATCCGAGTATTTATAACATTACACAAAGCAAAGGTCTCCATCACAGTGTTCATGAAATGCTGGGTTTATCCATCTCCTGGGGCGGGCCTACGGAGGAGTGCTGAAGATTTCCCTGTGAGGGAGCTGCTGGTGAAGATCATGAGTCCTGCTTGATCAATGCGATGAGCTTCAGTCTTCCTGGTGTTTCTTAAATGATGCCTTTTTGAGTGGGTCAGCAGAACTTCTGGCACAGGACAGCTGTGATGAAAGAAAGGGAAGAAGTTTCTCCAAACCTCTGGACTCAGGAAACCCAGCTTGGTCCTGATGGTCTCCCTCACTGGTTTCTCTCCAGGGTGTATGTAGCTGTGGATATAATATGGACTCTATTATTAAATGAAAAGACCAAATTAGACTACATTACTGAAACGTTCTGCTGATGTTTTTAAAGTTTCCATGTTACCAGGCTGTAGAGGGCTCTGAAGATTTAAATAGTTTTAGATCCATTACACTTACAGTCTTATGTTAAAATCTCAAAGGACAGCATTATATTTTTGATATTAACAGTGTGAAAAGATTTTGTTTATTATTCAAATATGCTTTGCTTGTGTTTGTGTAAACTCTGAATGACGATTCACCCTGATAAACATGAAGCCTTGCCTATGCTTATCATATGCCTGTGAAGACAAGTTTCTGTGTAAAGAGGAACGGAAAGTTCCACTTAAGCAGATGTTTAGTCTAAGTATGAACAGAACGTTTTAGCAAGATATGCATTTGTCTGTTAAGCAATCTATATTCTTTAGCAAGATATGCATTTGCAATCTATATTCTGAGAACAGGCGGAGACTGCCTCCGCCCTGTTGAGTAACCTACGTGCCTATATAACCTGCAATAAAGAAGAGTACTGTGTGACTCTCATTAGAGACGTTCACCCATGTACATGTGATTGATTATATTGTCTCACTGTGTCTCTGTTTTACTTTGGCAGCCTTCTATTTGGGAGATTTCCCCCAACATTTCTTGGTCCTTCGAGCCGGATGAGACAGCCTATTTAAAGCAGCTCTCACAGAAGGCGCCTCACCAGGTCCCGTCGGTGCGAGAAGCCCACGTTGAAGTCTGCCGGCAGCTCACGCACTAGGTGTGTGATAAAACCCAAGAGCGTGAATTCGGGTCTTGGTCAACGTTTTACAAGCGGTCCGCACCGTCGGGGGCTGATCAGGTGCATCTGAAGAAACCAGCGCCAAGGTAGGACAGACTACTTTGAGATAATAAAGGTTTGCGCAAAAAAAACGAAAACGAAACTTAAAAGAAATAGACTCGTCCAAGAGAGACTGGAAGCATTAAGCTCGTCTTGAGGACTGGTAGTCAGCTCGCCCATGAGAGGGTTGGAAGCAGTAAAATAAATATTGAGCTCGTCTAAGAATGATTGGTAGCTCCCGAAAAGGGTAAAATAGGCCTATAAGCTCGCCCAAGAGAGGCTGGAAGCACTACGCTCGCTTTAAGGAAGCTGGTAGCGTGAATGCTTGGCGTTGAAGCTGTCTGTCTTTTATTGTCTATTTTGTGGTGGAATAAGTTGATTTTACAGCACAATAAGGAGGCTGAACTATTCCACTGATTTGTTTACTGTTGGTCGTGTGGTGTGTGGTGTGTGTGTGTGTATTACTAAGCGCTAAATACATAAAGAAATAAATAAAATAAGTAGAAATAAACATATAAAACAAATAAGAAAATGGGAAATAAAGCAACAAAACTCACTGCTGACGAGCAGTGGCTAGAAAAAAGAAATGTCCAGGCGCCGGACAAATTAGTGCATATAGATGGAGAAATCCAAAGAAAACCTAAATGTCCCACGTGGGAGGAAAATGCATTAACTAAATTATAAGAAACCCTCCAAGCAGAAATAAATACTGAAAAGGAAGCTAAAAAGAAATCAAAGCATACACAAGAGTTGTAATATTTTAAAGCATGGAAAGAGGAATGAAGTGGAATAAACAAAAGGTTAAATTAAGGTTAACTTAAATTAAAGCAATGAAACAAAATTGGGAAGACAACCAAGCTGAATGAATAGAATGCGTGAAACCAGATAATTCACACAAAATATATCAAATAAAAAGAGATGCATAAGGCATATTAAGGCTGTGTCATTGTTCAGCCAAGGAAAATCTCTCCAGCTTGGGAAGGTGTGAAGCTGCAGGTTCACACAGGCCTTTGATGGATACATAATAAAATATAAACTAATATACTATTGTATATTAGTAGTAAAGTAGTGTATTGTGATATACTATTGCTGTTATAAAAAAGGAAAAACAATACAATGATAACATTAATAATGACATACTATTAATAGGAAGAGGCACCTCAGTCAGTTATGATGTGAGGTGGAAGATTGTTAAAAGTAATCTGATTCAAGCTTAAGGTTTGCTCAAACTCAGTACAATGATATAGGAGATGAAGAAAATAAGGAAATAACTACACTAATCAGGTGCATAGAGACACTTGACCTGCTTGTAAACCTGTCATCTTAGATGAGACTTTGTTGAGATGAAGAGCAAACCTATACTAACAACTAATAAGCCAAACCCTGTATACAACAGCTAAAGCTACAGATTTGAGAAGCTGAATAAAATGAATTAAATATGTGGACACTACCAAGCTGATGAGCAAGTTACACATAATGATTAGGCATATGATTTACTAATGCAGATGTAATAACTTTATTCTAAAATTCAAGGAGAACAAACAAGAACAACATCTTCAGTTATGTCTTGTTGTTGTTCTCTGTGTAGTGTGCTGAGTTTTGTTTTTTGTTTCTTTTGTTTTTTTGAAATGTTGCTTGAGTGATGAGTACTGTAACTTCTGAAGTAGCTCTCACCATGTGTCCTTGATGATGATAAGTCCAGAGCCAGCTGAGAGCTGGGTTATCTGTTTTGTTTTATGTGACAAGGCTGAGAAATTAAAACTTAGTTTCTTGTTTTGAAAAAAGAAAAAAAAAAAAAAAGAGAGAGCCCCTACTCTCTGAATACAATATTCTCTTCATAACTCGGCAGTATGAAATGTCATGAAACAGTGTAACTCACTCACAGTAAATCAGCAGTATAGGATAATACAAACCTATCTAATAAATCTAATGATCTTCAAATTCTTTTAACTAAGAAGTGTGATGCAAACTAAAACTACATACTGATTACACAAGAAGTATGATGTGGCCTACAGCAGTATCATGATTCACTCATTTTGATTACAGGTATAATGTAATATATGACAGCATAATAATCTCACAACTGCTACAAGCACATTTGCCTTTCTTAACACATGCGAGTGAAAGGCAACTGTTAAGAAAATGCCCTTTTGGGTGAGACAGGCCCAGAGGCCCTGCATGAAAGCGTACTAACACACATACATGCAATGAAGAGCAGCTTACACTAGAGCACACACTATATGTGCGCCTCTATATCTCACATTGGTGTTAAAACAGGAAAAACTTAATAGTTTTGTTATCAACTGCTGAATTTACCCACTACTGACATTTAACTCTCCAGCTTGCAGGACAATAGGTGAAACGTTTGTGGAAACAGAGAAGGAAAAATAAAGACACAGAGAGAGTCTGGTATGACCAAGCAGTGATCAGACAATAAATTTAGTTGGTAATACAATAAATTGTGAGATGCTTTCTCCTTGATTGATGCAACACAAGTAATTTACTGTATGGAGGAAATTCTCTTTTGTGATAATCTTTTGAACGTGCATTTCTGTTGACCTGTCAATTTAGCGCATTATAAGCTGATATGCAAATTGGTTGATTGATATTAGATTTGAAAAAATAACTGTATTATAAAATAAGTGAATAAGATGTAACAACGGTTGAAATTACTTTTTTGTTTCTAGTGTGTGGAGAAGGTTTTATCATGGCACACATCTGTTTACATGGGAGGAAACTCCTCATGTGATGCGACATTTAGCAATTTGCAAGTGTGCAGCACATCAGAAGAATGACTATGAAATTACAAAGGGAAACAATTTTACTTACCAAGGATGAACAAAAAGCAGCTCCCACAGCTGAGCAAAAGAAATGGCTGAAATGCGGAGCGCAACTAAGAGATGACTTGATGATTTGTGAAGGAAAACCAATACTTCCAAAATCTCTACACAAAACAGCAGCCTTAGTGACACATGGAGTTACTCTCCATGTGTCAACAGGAGGGATAGGAGATATAATCTCCAAAACACTTTTACACTCTAAATTTCGAAACTTCAGCAAAATGCTTATGTAACCATTTTATTCCAACATATGGCATCCCCACTCTGATAAGATCAGATAATGGGACACACTTTGTCAATGAGGTAATCAGCAAAGTCTCTGAAGCACTAGGGTTCAACATCAAATATCACTGTGCTTATCATCCTCAAAGTGCCGGCCTAGTAGAAAGGACAAACGGCACAATAAAACAGAGGCTTAGAAAATGTATGGAAGAAACAGGAAGGCCGTGGCCAGAGTGCATAGGCCTAGTAAAAAAATGTGGATGAAATTAACACAAGGTTCACAAAAACTTACGCCTTTTGAAATCATTCATGGCAGACCATTTCCACTGCCAATCACAAGTGAACCTTTAGATAAATCAATCAGAGAAACTACACTAGCAGAATGGATGTCAAAACTGCTGGAAAACAAAGATATTGTTTTAAACAATAAACTGCCTTCTGAATCTTCTCCAGTATCTTGCAGGTTGAAGCCAGGTGATTGGGTCCTGATTCAAGTTCTCCATAGAAAGAATTGGAGCTCGCCCCGCTGGGAAGGCCCATACCAAGTGCTTATCACCACACCAACTGCCTGTAAGATAGCAGAAAGACCATCTTGGATTCACCAAAGTCACTGCAAGAAAGTGAGTGACAGCCCAGACTCATAGACGCCGGCACCCCTACCCTCAGGTGATCTGACTGGTGAAGGGAGGGCTGATTAGGTATATCCCGCCCTCTGCTTCTTGCCAGTAGTCTACTCACCTGAGGACCTAGGTGTGTTTGGTCGCCATGAAGACGCTTGTTGTCCTCGTGGCTGTCCTCCTACTCCCAGCAGGACTCCTCATGTTTTTAGAGGATGGTACAGAAGACGAACAGCACCATCTACGGACGAGATGGACGCATGACAATTCACACCTCCGTGACATGACACAAGACCACATTCACCCATGGATGAATAACGCATGTACCGCTTCGCACATGACAGAACTAAGGGAGAGCCTAATAACACTGCATGTTATGTCTGCTCCCACATGCCATGCACTTCAACACATCCCACCTTTTATGGAAACTACATGAATAAAACACAAGCCAAGTGCGCTGCCAGCTTCGCGGGCATTGGCTATCAACATAAGAAAATCATCATTGATGAGACAAGCTCTATCATCTATTCGCTTAACCTTCTTAGTATCTTTCAGGGACCACCCGATACGAGGTAATCACCGTCAAAACGCTGGACTTGACAACGGAACGTGTGACCGGCTCTTCTGGATCAACTTCAACGTGACGAATCGGAACACGTCCATTCACTTCCCAGTGTTCTTGGACCAAACCCCAGGGAAGAACCACTCCATGTGCTACCGACAAGACTAGGGATGGGTATCGAAAACCGGTTCTTGTTGAGAACCGGTTCCCACTGTTTCAATTCCTTGGAATCGTTTGCCATTTTTGCAAACGATTCCCTTATCGATTCCAGTCGCCCCGAATGACGTCACCACATTGCGGAGCGTCGGAGGGTACCTGGCAGGAAACACGGCGCCTAAGCGGCTCAAACGCTTAAAAGTTTGTTTATACTTTACGAGAACGAATGACAACAGGGCAACTTGCAATACTTGCAAAGTAGATATTTCATTAAGGGAGGAAACACTACGAATATGCAAAAGCATTCGCTCACAAAACCGCTCCGGACTCGTGAATCTCAACCCAGCAGCAGCAGCGGTAACGTTTGCCGCGTCATCTCCCGTTAATGCGGCGGGTAAATAATCAACTAACAGTGCATATTATGTTAGCGCGATCTGCCTTATTACAAAACCTGCCATTACTGTGCATTTAGGTGACCATGATGAGACAGACAGACAGAGTCTGGCTGGCGCTCGCTGGCAGTTGTCGCTGCAGTCTACCGGTAGCGTCTCTTTTCAGGCCCGAATGTCACCGAGCAGTGACTAGTTTGTGGTCAAAACCTTGCAGCCATTTGCCACAGCAGATGGTAAGTGAATGTGTTTAATTGTAGGCAGGGACGTTACTGGATATTCTTGTGTAATTGCTACAGAATAATTTATGTTATACTTTGTTATTGCTACAGAAGAATTTTTATTTTATTATTTTTTCGTTTATAATTTTCCCCGGGGACCCTGTGATACCCCATTGAAGAGCTGTAGGCTGTGGATCTCTTAAGATCTCACACTTGGGTTTGTAAGGCCATGTTACTCCTAAATTTCTATCTTGTTGAAAGAGAAGATATAAAACAGTTCTAAGCTAATCGACCTTAGTGTTCTCCTTTTTAAAAACAAGAATCGATAAGAGAATCGATAAAGAATCGAATCGTTAAACAGAATCGAAAATGGAATCGGAATCGTTAAAATCTTATCAATACCCATCCCTAGACAAGACAACGGTAACAGACCCCTAGGCAACACCACCAACTGTAACCAAACCGCAGCCAACGGAGAGGGCGCACCTGTAAACACGTCCACGCCCAGCAACGGCACCTACTGGGTGCAGGGAATGGCCTGGCTGTGTGGACAACGTGCCTACTTCATACTACCACCCGGATGGACGGGCACCTGTGCCCCAATCTTCATTTCAGACCACACCTTCAGGATGTCAGCTGTAAATAGCTCTCAGACTACAAGACGACGACGAGACGTCTCCACAGTGCAACCACATGACCCCATCTATGGCAGTGATGTGCCAGAGGAATTTAAGCTTTGAACCACCAGACAAAAGGTCCTCCACTCACTGTTTCCATGGGTGGGCACCGGAAAGAACATGTTAAGGATTGAAACTTTGGACTGTTCCTGAATGCCTCGTGCAAAATCAACAATCAACAAAATGAAGAGATTGATGCCCTGCGCATAACTGTGATGCAACACCGAGTCGCACTGGACATTATTCTGGCTGAAAAGGAGGACTCTGTATACTCTTTAACAACACATGCTGTACGTACATTCCAGATAATGTTCACTCTTCCAACATGACCGGCCTACGCGCTGAAACAACTCAGGGACGCTCAGCAACAGGACTATGTCACGAACACTGAAGATTGGCTTACCTGGCTGTTGAGTGGTTCCTGGAAATCTCTTTTAATAAAGGACTGGTTTTTGTAGGAGTTCTTCTACTCCTACTCTGTTGTTTTACTTCTTGTATTTTGCCATGTGTACAATCAATGATTAATAAAGTTGTTGCAGTTCATGTGCAGGCATACCTGACACTGCCCATGGACGAAGATGATGATGATCCACCTGACACTGAAATGCTGTGATACACCAATGTATGACGTGCTGATTAAAAACGCGCTGCAAGAAATCATGCACAGATAATAAACCAATGGTGTTTTAACTAGTGTGAAAGTTAAACAACAGGAGGGAAATGTGAAAAGATTTTGTTTATTATTCAAATATGCTTTGCTTGTGTTTGTGTAAACTCTGAATGACGATTCACCCTGATAAACATGAAGCCTTGCCTATGCTTATCATATGCCTGTGAAGACAAGTTTCTGTGTAAAGAGGAACGGAAAGTTCCACTTAAGCAGATATTTAGTCTAAGTATGAACAGAACGTTTTAGCAAGATATGCATTTGTCTGTTAAGCAATCTATATTCTTTAGCAAGATATGCATTTGCAATCTATATTCTGAGAACAGGCGGAGACTGCCTCCGCCCTGTTGAGTAACCTACGTGCCTATATAACCTGCAATAAAGAAGAGTACTGTGTGACTCTCATTAGAGACGTTCACCCATGTACATGTGATTGATTATATTGTCTCACTGTGTCTCTGTTTTACTTTGGCAGCCTTCTATTTGGGAGATTTCCCCCAACAAACAGTAACTCTGGGCTTTTGTAGAGTGTGCAGATGATCTCATCCCTGCCTAAAAATGGATTAAAAAAAAAACATAAGAAGTGCTGAATCCTTCAATAACACAGACTATTAGAGTAGCAGGTGTGTAGCATCGCTAACTAGCTAGCAACAAGCCTCCAACACAGTGCGTATGCTAGCGGCTAATCTAGCTAACGAATTAACAACAGAGTGATTTTAGAACTATAAGATGATAAGCTGTGCGTCTTTTTTTATAACAGTGACATGGTTGTATTTACCTTAATTAAACGAGTCGTCAGTCGTGGTAAACCAGCAAAAAAACTCAAGCAGCCTGGCTATGTAAAAAGTGTAGGGGGGCGTGTTTGCGGTCACGTCCAGCGGGTGTGTGGGCTGGAGCGTTACACAGTCGCTCCACCTCAAGTCACTACTGCGCAGACTCTGGCTCCAAATTTGCAAGATGGCAACCTCCACAAGCGGGATATGTTTGCACAATGGGAGGAGGCGGTGTTACGTCGTCCATCTTTTATACAGTCATTGGTGGGACATGACAACAGCGCCACCTGCAGGAAGATTTTCTCTCTGTCTGATACCTTGTGTTCTGAGACCTGACGACTTTTTTCCTGAGAACTGAGACCTGACATTTTTTTTGTCTGAGACTGAGACCTGACATTTTTTTGCCTGATACCTGACGACTTTTTTCCTGAGAACTGAGACCTGACATTTTTTTGTCTGAGACTGAGACCTGACATTTTTTTTGTCTGATACCTGACGACTTTTTTCCTGAGAACTGACATTTTTTTGTCTGAGACCTGAGAACTGACATTTTTTTGTCTGAGACCTGATACCTGACAACTTTTTTCCTGAGACCTGACGATGTCCTAAAATGTACACCGTACCATCGGCCACTGAGTTCACCGGCACGCTTACTCATGGTGCTAACTTAGCATGCTAGTCCTCACCGAACACGCTGTACTTTGCGACTTTTCTGGTGGTAAACTTTCCCCTGGCGTAGCTTCAATATGTTACTGGGCCCATAACCTGTTAGCAGAGACGGGTCTTCCAGCGGAATCTGCATGAATATTGAAGATACTTATTATTTAGACGGAGGAATAATCACACATGGGGCATCGGCTTTCACCGGAACATTCACACCAAAGGTGTCATTGTTTATTGAACTCTCGCGTATACTCCGCAGCATAACAGGAAGCATCCTTTCAAAATAAAATCACAACAAATGACAATGAGGGCATACCTAATAACTAGCTCAACAGATTGCTGTGGAGATAGACGTGTGTTAAAAACATTATAAATATATATATATTTATACATATATATATATATATATATTTTAGAAGGCAGGAGAATAAACCAGCTGTTCTCCACAGAACCAGCAAAGGTGTACTCTCAGTGGCAAGGGAACAATAATAAGAGAACAGCACCACCAAGGCTGGAGACGGAGCAATACAGTTGTATTTTTTACTCGGTTGTATAAAGCATTTGCATTCTATTTTTATCCTATTGTATATTTTATTCTATTTATTCTACTGTATATAGTATTTTATTTTATTTTATTCTATTCTTTACAGTTGTGTACAGTATTCTTCTTTCTATTCTATTCTTATTGTATTCTAATTTTGCTATATAACTTTTGCACTGTCCACTTCCTGCTGTGACAAAACAAATTTCCCACGTGTGGGACTAATAAAGGTTATGTTATGTTATGTTATCTTATCTTATCTTATCTTATACTGGAAGAGCATATGGGAGAAGGACGCAACCCATAACGGCAATGCTCAGTGATTAGTGGATCTGAGGGCAGACCATAGCAACCTCCCTGAACAGGGTCCAGTAACCATCACGGTGGCAGACATCCAAGCAAGGGCCTCTAGTATGAAGAGTTGGACAGCACCAGGCCCCGACATGGTTCACGCCTACTGGCTAAAGAAGCTGACTGTACTCCACGAGCGTCTGGCAGCACAAATGAACCAGCTGCTAGTTGACGAGAGACACCCGGAATGGCTAACCGAAGGTCGGACGGTCCTGATCCCCAAGGACCCCAAGAAAGGACCGGTCCCATCCAACTACCGACCAATAACCTGCGTCAGTACTACATGGAAGCTCCTGTCAGGCATCATATCGGCTAAGATGAACAGGCACATGGGTCAATACATGAGCGGGGCACAGAAAGGGATTGGCAAGAATACCAGAGGCGCAAAACACCAGCCACTGGTAGACAGGATAGTCAGCCGAGACTGCAAGACCAGGCTGACCAACCTGTGCACTGCCTGGATTGATTACAAGAAGGCCTATGACTCAATGCCCCACAGCTGGATACTGGAATGCCTAGAATTGTACAAGATCAACAGGACCCTAAGAGCCTTCATCAGGAACTCAATGGGGATGTGGCGTGCAACACTAGAGGCCAACTCAAGCCCATAGCACAAGTCACCGTCAAGTCGCGGGATCTACCAAGGAGATGCTCTGTCCCCACTGCTGTTCTGCATAGGCCTGAACCCCCTCAGTGAGATCATCAACAAGACTGGCTACGGATACCGACTACGGAACGGAGCAGTTGTCAGCCACCTCCTGTACATGGATGACATCAAGCTGTATGCCAAGAGTGAACGAGACATCGATTCACTGATCCACACTACCAGGATATACAGCAATGAAATCGGGTTGTCATTCAGGCTGGAGAAGTGTAGTCGGATGATAACAAAGAGAGGGAAGGTAGTCAGAACTGAGGGGATCGAGCTACCAGAAGGCAACATTGCAGACATAGAGGACAGTTACAAGTACCTGGGGATCCTGCAGGCGAATGGGAACCATGAAGAGGCAGCTAGGAAAGCTGCAACCACCAAGTACCTGCAGAGGGTCAGGCAAGTCCTGAGGAGTCAGCTGAACGGTAAGAACAAGATCCGGGCCATCAACACCTACGCCCTGCCCGTGATCAGGTACCCAGTTGGTATAATAAGTTGGCCAAAGGAGGAGATAGAAGCCACTGACATAAAGACAAGAAAGCTCCTTACCATGCATGGAGGGTTTCACCCCAAGTACCCTGAGGCTGTACACTAAGCGGAAGGAAGGAGGCCGGGGACTGGTGAGTGTCAGCACCACAGTCCAGGATGAGACAACGAACATCCAAGAATACATTGGGAAGATGGCCCCAACTGACCGAGTGCTCAGTGAATACCTCAGGCAGCAGAAACCCAAGAAAGAGGAGGGAGACGAGGAACCATCATGGAAGGACAGGCCCCTGCACGGTATGTACCACCGGCAGATAGAGGAGGTGGCTGATATCCAGAAATCCTACCAGTGGCTGGACAAAGCTGGACTAAAAGACAGCACAGAGGCACTAATCATGGCAGCACAAGAACAAGTTCTGAGCACAAGATCCATAGAGGCTGGGGTCTATCACACCAGGCAAGACCCCAGGTGCAGGCTGTGTAAAGATGCCCCTGAGACAATCCAGCACATAACAGCAGGGCGCAAGATGCTAGCAGGCAAGGCATATATGGAACGCCATAACCAAGTGGCCGACATAGTATACAGAAACATCTGTGCCGAATATGGCCTGGAAGTTCTGAGGTCAAAATGGGAGACACCCCCAAGGGTGGTGGAGAATGACCGAGCTAAGATCCTGTGGGACTTGCAGATACAGCCGGACAAAATGGTGGTGGCTAACCAACCGGACATAGTGGTGGTAGACAAACAGAAGAAGACGGCCGTAGTGATCGATGTAGCGGTTCCGAATGACAGCAACATCAGAAAGAAGGAACATGAGAAGCTGGAGAAATACCAAGGGCTCAGAGAAGAGCTCGAGAGGATGTGGAGGGTGAAGGTAACGGTGGTCCCCGTGGTAATCGGAGCACTAGGTGCGGTAACTCCCAAGCTAGGTGAGTGGCTCCAGCAGATCTCTGTCCAGAAGAGCGCAGTCCTGGGAACAGCTAAGATACTGCGCAGGACCCTCAAGCTCCCAGGCCTCTGGTAGAGGACCCGAGCTTGAAGGATAAATCGCCCGCAGGGGCGTGCTGGGTGTTTTCTTTGTTTTATATATACAGTGGCTTGCAAAAGTATTCGGCCCCCTTGAACTTTTCCACATTTTGTCACATTACAGCCACAAATATGAATCAATTTTATTGGAATTCCACGTGAAAGACCAATACAAAGTGGTGTATACGTGAGAAGTGGAACGAAAATCATACATGATTCCAAACATTTTTTACAAATAAATAACTGTTACAGTGTGTGACTAATAGATAATTATAGGGATTGATGCATTAAAGGAACATTGGGGGGTCAATACAGTGTTATTGTGGCTAGTTAAGAATATGTGGTTTTTAGAAGTATCACAAGAAAAGTTTATTTCTAAAGGGATACATGTTATTTGTGGTACTCTGTTTAAAAGACTGTTAGCCTCTGTGTCTTTCAGAGCGCTAAAAAAAAGTGAAATGCCCCTAAACTAGTTAAATTAAATGCTGTACAGCTAGTACAGGTATATTACTACTCATTATTATGTCATCAATCAAAGAAAAAAAAATCTGCTGCTGCCTTTCCATTTTGTATTATGGTAAATACCATCTGTTCACATATTTGGGGTTTTGGACGGTTGACCAAACAACACAATTAGTTTTAATACCACACTGTCTTCTGGGATCCTGAAATATCATAATTTTCAAATTGTTAACTTCAGCCCCAAAATGTATAGAATATGATCCTATTAAAGACTACATGCTAGGCAGAAGGTGGTCCATGTGGAAATCTTTTTGTGAGCCAGTTTTCCAATTGAAAAAAAACAACAACAACAACAACATACAGTTATGTTGGATTAGAGTTTGAATAAATTAAAGTAGCTTGAGTATAAAAAACCATATGACTTATTTTATGCCTGAGGCCATCAGCTTCAGCTATAATTTCAGGGAAACGATGAGGACCTGAAGAACTCTCTGACAGGGGCCTTGTGGCCGTCGGGCTCTTCTCCACTGAAGGAGATAACAGGCGTCGCCCTGAAGCAGAAGTCGGGCCTCCTCACCACCTCCAGAGCGTCGTGGAGTAGATCTGTCCTCCTCACCTGGATGGGAGTTTTCAGTCCTGGATCTACGTTCTCCTGTCTGAACGCTCTCAGGATGGTGTCCGGGGCGACAGTGGACTGCACACAAAAGATGCAAGTTTAACAGGAGACAAAGATAATAATACTGCAAAAAACTGAATTTAGGATTGACTATCTTTTATCCTCCAAACTCACCTTCTTTGTATCCTTGCAGATGCGAGGCTGGAGTATTAGCTCACTTTTACCATCTTGGCAGCTGTCTGTTCTGTCCCCCCAAGACAAAAACCACACACAAAGTCAGATAATGCAGCTGTTTAGTTTGCTAGTTATCATTTCTAAATGTGTATTCACAGGAAATGTTTTCTTGCCTCTTTACCACAAGTGTCTCACTTGCTGACCCTTCAGATTCTGTCTGTAAGGACAAGAGAATTTCATAAACTACAGACAAAATGGAGGCAGACTGAGCAAAGATAAAGCAGATTGGAGAAATAAACAAAACAATTAAAGATCCTGTGTTCCCCAGTTCACAGGAACAAGGCGTCCAGGGGTTCATGGGCCATTTTAAAGACTTGCTGTCGTTTCTGTTATTTCACAGAAGCCAAATGATTTTTAAACCCTCAGTGTTACATGTTGGATTCATGAACAGGAGAATATCCCAAAGTAACAATGGGGCAAAACTGTGCAGGAAATGGGAAATATGGTTTCCATTTTGGCAGAAAATAAAGTTTGAAAAAACTGATTGAACTTTGATTAAAAAGCTTAAATGATTGATGATAAATAATGTGCTGGAGACTGAAGTTAACATTTTTCTGACACTGCGCAAGAAAGATGAACAGATTCATCAATATTAAGGTCAAGCCTACAATAAAAATAAAAATATAAAGTAGTATTAGTAGTAATGCAGAAAGAAAAAGTTCTTTTTAATACACTTGAAAGTGTTAATTGTGAATATTTTCTGAAGGAAATTTTATTTAAATCTTATGATGTCTAATTTGTTTTCTACCAAATCCAGCTCCATCCCCATATATCAAAATACACTTTGAATAATATAATATAAAGAAGATGCTATTGTCCACCTGGTTTGGGATGAAGAACCAATTTCATGTAATACAGACGTTAACTAATGTTAGGGAGGCAATTTAAGCTCCTTGAGGCGACTGTTGTTCTGTTTTGGTATGAAATGATTTGAACTAACATTGCTGTGCTTTGTTCTAATTCCAGTAGGGGAACTGGACCACTGGACCATATAGTTATATACTGTTTGCACTGCTCTCACTGTTTGTATGCAGCATCCCTGCTCTAGAGTCCAGGCAGCAAATCAAATGCTATCTGAGTCAGTGATATGTTATGAAGAGTGATGACATATCAGTAATAAATAAAGGATTCCCTGACTTTACCATTGCTGGATGACTCTTTGACTTTCTGATAGGAGGAATCACCTACAGGAAGGAAAAACTAGAAGGGTGAATAAAAACAAGAAATGTGAACTAAAACAAATGTATAAAAATAAGATGAGCATTATAGACAAGCAATAAAGTAAAGTAAAAACCCATTCCTGGAGGTCCTGACCAGCTACTTAGCATGGGATGTCTTTTTTTCTACTACAGATTTCTTACATTCTTACCAAGTTGTTTATAACTTCTGCCTTATTACTAACCTCCAGCTCTATCTCCACTTCTTGTTTGCAGACCACAGCAGAGCACTGAGGTTCTTCCTGGTCTGGGGACACTGTTCCAGCCTGGTGTCTGGGTTGAGTTTGGACCTGCAGCTCAGGAGCTTCCTCAGAGTCGGAGAATAGAGGACTTGCCATGTATCGCTGTGTACAAGAGGAGGGGAAGGAGCTGGCTTATTATGTATGAGCACACAAATGATGCAACAAAAGAATATGTGAGTCCGCATCATTAACCATCAGGCAGCAAAACACCATTGTTGTTTTGAATACATGAGTACATGAGTTGTAGTTTCAACACTGTGGAGCCACTACAACATCAGAACAATTCTGCTCACCACAATGATTAGAGCTGATTAATCACGGTGTTTTGAAATTATGGCTTTCACTCCGGTTCAGTTGTTCTTTTGCTTGATTGAACAGTTTCAGTGATGTATCTGTAGTAACACTGATTATGAGCTTGTTGGAATAACAACAAAGCAGTGATATTAGATCATGTTGTGGCTTGTAGTCTAACTTGGTGCTTTTTGCTTGGCAGGTTTGACAACAGATTGTTATTTAGCTGTACCAACAGAATTTCATCAATTTTATATCAGAAATTCTTGAAAGAGTAGTTGTAAAACTAATCATTTACAGAGAAATTACAGACTTATCTGAAGAGTTTCGGTCAGGTTTCAGAGCTCATCAAAGTACAGAAACAGCTTCAGCGAAGGTTACAAATGGTGGCCTCTGACGGTGGACTCATCTCTGTGCTTGTCACAGCTTATAGCTGTGAATCTGCAAATCAAAATGTTACTTCATCATTTAACCTTAAAGAATTTAATAAGAGGTGTTCTTAGAAAATACAACAGGTCTGAGCGCCACCTATGGAGTAAATTAGGTACAGAGCACTCCCCTGACCATTTACAAACCAATAACAATGGTCCAAATGAAAAAGGTGATAAAGCCCATCAATATAAAATCTACAGCTTGTCTACAGAGTAGCACCGTGATTTTCTTTTCACTGAATGATCAATTCATCCATCCATCCATCCATCCATTCGCTTCCGCTTATCCTTTTCAGGGTCGCGGGGGGCGCTGGAGCCTATCCCAGCTGTCATAGGGCGAGAGGCGGGGTACGCCCTGGACAGGTCGCCAGTCTGTCGCAGGGCTAACACACAGGGACAGACAACCATTCGCACTCACATTCACTCGCACATTTACACCTAGTGGCAATTTGGGTTATCCAATTAACCTATCCCCACAAGCTGCATGCTCATATTGCCCTGATGAATTCATTAGAGTGTTGTGCATGACAATCAGGAAGCACTTAACGGCTTAAAGACATTGTTGTATGACTGTGTTTATGAACTGATTGAGTTAAGTTGCAGTAAAAAGGAATTTGAGGGCAGTTACCATTTTTTAACATGTTTTTCATTTTTTATGACTCACCAACTGCCCTTAAAAAACAACAGATGTTAGATAACATTAATATAACCAAACACATTTGTAAACTATGCTAAGTAAAGCTTTAAGCTAAACATGAAGGCATGGAATGAAATCGAAAGTTACAATTCTGAAAACTATGATTTTTCATCTGCAGTAAGAGACGGCACAAACGCTTTTCCACCTTACGGCTGCGCATCTGCAAACCTGTGTGCAGCTGCTTCAAGCCTGGGTTCTCTTCCTTTCATGCAGAGCATTGGTACCATAACGAGCGGCCCAACCTGTTCTCTAGCCCCAACTACTGCAGCAGCAACCACAACTACTGCAGCACCAACCACAACAACTGCGGTACCAACCACAACTACTGCAGCACCAACCACAACTACTGCGGCACCAACCACAACTACTGCAGCACCAAACACAACAACTGCAGCACCAACCACAACTACTGCAGCACCAACCACAACAACTGCGGTACCAATCACAATTACTGCAGCACCAACCACAACTACTGCAGCACCAACCACAACAACTGTAGCACCAACCACAACTACTGCAGCACCAACCACAACAACTGCGGCACCAATCACAACTACTGCGGTACCAACCACAATAACTGCAGTACCAACCACAACTACTGCAGCACCAACCACAACAACTGCGGCACCAATGGCTAGCTAGTTCAACTGTCCATTGGCAGGAGTGTTAAGCTAACCTCTGTTGTTGGACACTACATGCTTTTTCTCATCTGAGCCTGAGTCTTCACCATAGATTGATTCATCGTACCATTAACCCTCTAGTAAGGTTTTTTATTTGTACTGTTTAGCAGTTCATGTAGCACTGTTTTCCTTTTCTGTTGTAGTTAGCAAGCCAGTTAACGCTCGCTCTCCTCATTGTTAGTACTCCAGTTACCAAAGATTGACTAATTTCTCCCTTACAGTAGAGGAATGGAAAACTCCAGTGCTTGACTGTGAGATTGTGGGAACACAATATAGAGTCCAGACACACTAAGTCTCCGTATCACATGATCACAATGCAGAGTCTCCAGCAACCAAACTAACCTGTTGGGAACAACTCTGCCCTCTGTTCCTCTTTTGCCTCTTGTCCCAACGTGCTGCTCCAGTAGGGGAGGAGTAAACCAATGATGATTTCCAGCTGTGTTGGCACTGCTCCCTGAACCCACTGAATCACCACTCCTCTGCAGCTGACCAACAGACTACACCCTGCTGCACTAATATAGCCACATATAAAAAATATTGGAGAGCTCAAATGCAAACTTCTGTCGATTTTAAAGACATGTAACACTTTTCATATAGAAGATTTTAACAACAAAATTCACAAGTTTCAAAATCTTATGCTCTTTTATTCACTTCTAATTGTAATGTTTTTAAAATCTAAAGCCCTGCAAGCACTAGCCCACATAGAGATGAGGATAACTACCAATGGAGAGGTCATCAATGCAACCATCATCAAACTTCTTGAAGAGGTAGGCCTGTATAAAATTATATCTCATTTAAAACACGTTTGCTTTGTGGATTCTTTAAACTTACTTTGAATGATAAGAAAGTGAGATAAACATTCAGATGTTTAGTCTTTGTGTTTTCTCTCTGTTTAGTTTTTTAGCAACCAGATCCTGAATGGAACAGCCCACAGTCTCTCTGTGACACGCATTCAACGATTGAGAGCTGGCCCATAAAAGCTCAGTATGGACAGAAGTCAAAAATGACTGAATGAAGACAACAATTCAAGGATGTGTTTGTTTTAACATAATGTGAAGCAGTAGTATGCCTCAGCTGTTTTATCATATTTTGAAATAAGACACAGTTGTAGACACCAGCTGAGTCCACAAGCCATCAGATTTCAAGACAAGAATTTCTGCATAAATAGAAATAACAAACAGTTTTGTAATTACAGACTTTTGCTTGTATTTTACATAAATGTGAAAACTGGAAATGTGCTTTGATCTGTCAGAGATTTGTAAGAGGCGTTTTCAGTTCTCCAGCTCGAGAAGCAGAGGTCACTCTGACAAGCCTGGTAACCAGAAAACTGTAAAGAGTGCTTCTTGCATCCTCCTCCTTTCTATATTAAAAAATAAGGAAATTACAGTGAGTGAAGCATGCCAAGTGAATGAATACCGAACCTCAAATTAAGAAAATCAATTGTCTGTAAGGTATTATTGTTACTATAAGTGATTCTGTTATACTCAAGGTCACCTTTCCAGTTCATTGGCAAGAAAGAATTTGAAATCATGTGTATTTTTACTTTAAAGTATAACTAAAATTTGGAGGAAGTATAAAACACTGTGTGTGCAGAGGAAGTCTCAGATGCTTCTCTTGCTATTGAAATATCAGGTACATATTAATTATGAGCCTAGGCAGAAGATGACTCCACATCATGGGGCCACCACTCTACCTACGGAGCTATCCTTGCCCCCAAACTAAATACCAAATTTGTTTCTAATTATTTTTGCACTTTGGGTGTAATGTATACTGTATACTGTAATGTATAATGCACTTTTGGGATTATAATGGCAACATTCACTAAAAATGTCCTCTTAACACCAGCAAACATGCCACTTGGGGCCACGGTGGCCAGCCCACCTGGGCCCGACTGTGCAAGCCCCTGTCCAAGCCCCTGTCCTGATTCGTATTTGAGGTGGAAGACAAACGACTGCAGAGTCCCAGTGAGATGCGTCAAAACAATGATTTTATTGAAACACATACACGTGGGAAGTCGAGCACGATCACCCAAAAAGCATCGATCTTCCCAGAACAATAAATGGGGTGTGATATATATAACCAGTGTTGGGACTAACGCGTTATTAAGTAACGCGTTACAGTAACTACGTTATTATTGTGGTAACGAGCACGGTAACTAGTTATTATGCCAAAACCAGGAACGCGTTACTCGTTACTGGGATTTAGATAGGCTCGTTACTCGTTACTTAGTGTGGTGGATATCGCGGAGCTTCCACAGATTCAATAACATTAGCAAGTGGTGGAAGCCAGCAGGTGGATGAAGGAAAAGGAGGCAAGAGGAGAGACCCGAAGCGGCCGTCGGTCCGCGTGTCAGGTGAACTGAACTTCAGGTAAGAAGTTATGACCTGCAGTCTATCTGGGTCAGATATAAACCAAGTTTAGGTGGAGTTTATTTTCGGTATGCTGACATTTTCGTACTGCGTGCTAGCTAGCATGACGGAGTTTCTATACAGCTGGGTGGGTGCTATGTTACTGATGTTGAACTTTATTTTGTTCATACGGTTAATTATTAGAGTTGCCAACCGTCCTGTAAAAACAGAATCGTCTGGTATTCAGAGAAAATATTACGCGTTTCGTACTGAGGTGAAAAGGAACACAGTTTGTCCCGGACTTCAGCTACAATGAAAAAGACACAAAGCTGAAGCTGCACAGCTGCCTCTCCTTCTCTCATCTCTCTCTCTCCGTTTCTACTTCAATCACGAAACTGATCAATGATCAGCTGATCGGCTTTTCTCTCTTGTTTATTTATCGCCCACTTTGCGCCAGAAAGAGGAAACCAGCGGATGTCGCGTTAAACAACAGCAGCACGTTTAAGCTTGATCAGCTGTTGTTAGAATTTATTTAATATTAATTTCTAGTATCAGCTGATGTTTGCTGGAGCCACAGCTGTAAAGCTGCTGGTCATGATGTCGGTTTGGATATGTGGTGAGAGGAAACATGCAGATGAAACCAGGAGATGTCCTTACTGAATCATCAGAGCTGAACAGGTGATGGAGAAACAGGTTTACCTGTTAGGTGACATGAATGAGTTGAAGGAAGTTATGAACTGTTTCTGAGAGACAAATAACACCAGGATCCTTTTCTACGTAGCTGACAGCTGGTAACTGTGCAGGGGCGGATCTAGCAAAGTGTTGCCAGGGGCCAGGTAGGGCATTAACAGGGAAAGGGGGGCACAAGGAAATACTTTTCTTTATTATTCTCATTTAAAATGTCTCGCTTTTAAAAAATAATTATCTGAGTCTTACAACAAACAATTGATAGATTGATACATATATACCATCAGAACAGTGTACATCACTGTCACAACAGTGTTTATTTTCATTCAAAGGCTTTATGATTTTTCCTATAATGGTGGGCGGTCTCTAGTCAAAATGCCGGGACGATTTTTTTGTCCCAGTCCAGCTCTGTATGCAGCTCATCTGCAGTCTGGTGTTACCTACATCTTCCTATTCAGAAGGCAGAATTTCTGAGTTCTGAGTACAATCAAAAGCACCATGACTGCAGTTTTTGTGTTGGATGTAAAAAGCAGGCTAGAATCATGGCGGCGGTCAACGACGGTCCAGGCGTGATTTCTCTCGTGGAAATGTGCACATTATTTTTTCCTTTCTGTTGGTAGGTGGCACAGTGCACTTGTGGCAAGTAAGCAAGCTAGAAGACTGGCAATCTTGCTGGGTATCCAGTTACGGAAGCAACACATTAACAAGAGAATTCTGAGTAAAACCAAAGTTACTTTCCCTAGTAACTAGTTACTTTGAAAGTAACGAGTAACTTGAAGTAACTGAGTTACTTTTTTAGAGAAGTAACTAGTAATGTAACTAAGTTACTAATTTAAAGTAACTTACCCAACACTGTATATAACATATGATGACAAGTAATATGCGTCACAGCAGATAAAAAACATGCATGTTCCAGTCATTCCAACCTTGAACATCTTCTAAAATAGAACAGTTCCTTCCTCTGTTCCTCCACTAGATGTTTCCTGTTATTTTACCTATTACACTTATTTGTGGAACTGAACTGTCACGTATGCAGGTAAAACAACTTCGCAGTTTCAAGCAAAACAAGTCTAGACACTGTGTATGTGTGTTCAGGCAGCCCATGTGTCTTAGCCTCAGTGCATGACCTTACTCTGAGTCATCTGTTACCAGGCAGAACTCCACTGCAGCCGGTTGCTGAACACACAGGCCTCTATTCAGTTTCTAAGTTATGTGCGATGTATTGTAAGCATGTATGCAATTCTGTCATAGCTCGGGTCACCTTAAGTTATTCCATAGATCGGCCAGACCTCGCGCTGCCCGTAGCTTCAGACCACTAATTAACTTGACCGAGCTTCAACTCTTTAATTAGCACAAAAATGCAATGTGTATAACATGAATACAGTTGCACCTGCAATGAAAGATTATCATGTGATTATGAAATGCTTTGATGAAATGATAATGATAAATGATAAGTGATGCAACAGTAGTAATACTGATTATGAATAGTAACAGTAAAATAATATTCATTTTCCACACCCCACATGTACATTATTGCCACCAAGTGGCTCAAATAAAAGCTGCTTTCAGCTACTTTCTTTTTCACATGGAGTCACACCACAGTTGATGTGGCAGATTCCTTACATCAGATGCCCGTCTTCACACAACCCACAATAGGTTTATGTTCCTTTCTAAGTTTGAAACAGCTTGAAAGCTTGTTAGTCAGCTACATAGCAAATGATTTTAGGATTGCTGGATTTCTCATCCACCAATCCTAAAATCATTCGCTATATAGCCAAAAGTATTTACTCACCCATCATTGAGGTGTTCCAATCACTTCCATGGCAACAGATGCATAAGATCAAGCACCTAGACATGCAGACTGTTCCCACAAGTATTTGTGAAAGAATGGGTCACGCCCAGGAGCTCAGTGAATTTACGTGGTACCGTGATAGGATGTCACCTGTGCAACAAGTCCAGTCAGCAGTCGCATATGTTATTGCATAGTCAGCTATTGGTGGTATTATAAATAAGTGGAATCGATTTGAAACGACTGTGATAGTATAATGTCGATATCATCAATATTTGGATCGATTTGCTCGGCTCAAAAACTAATTAAGTGTCGGAATTATAGATCAGAATGAATAATCACAAAATATATTAATAAATAAATGCAAAATACTAAAACATAGTAGCAGTGGCAACATGTTACAAGCATACATAAAATTATATTTACAATAACTATAATTGTTGGTCCATAAAACCTCGTGTGCACAGAAGACTAAAGTTAAAGTATGAAAGCAACAATTCATGAGTGTGTTGGTGGATTTGTTGTAGCAAATGTGAAGCACCCGCTCGCAGCTGTCACTTCATCACATCATGACATATATGTTTAATGTTGTGTGAATACAAGACATCAGCTGTGTTGCAGGGATCACGAAGCAATGTCCACAACACATTAGTTTGGTAGACCTGGTTTCCAAGCATAAGAAAGTATTTCTGAGTACACAGAAGATTAAATGATCTAATAAGTTTTATGATCATTTTGTCAAATTAACTTGTGTTGGCTGTATTTTACGGTTGTTTGTCATTTAAGTGTCAGCTTGTACAGTACAACAAGGATATTAATCTGATCAAAGACCATTTGAAAGAGGTGTCATTAATACCATTGCTTTACCACTACAAACGCACATCTCACTCTGAGAAGCCTGTCGACCAGGAAAATAAACTTCACACTCACTCCTCATGTAAACAAGGAAATTGGCGGCTGTAATTTTAGTGTGGGGAGCATACCAAGTGTTTGAATGTTGTAACTTGTATCTGTTGTACTGAGAAAAAAAGGCCTCTGGAAATTCAATTTTTAACTGCTGTTCAACTATTCCTAAAGACTTCTTTCCAGTTCACTTGATGAACTTAAAAGCACTCCCTGCTCCCTCCAAGACATTGTGTGCACAGGGGAACCTTTCATTTTGCATCATTAGTTATAATTTTAATTCATAATCACATTTATAGATATTGTCTCACAGCAAGACGTTCAATTTCACCATCAGGCCGGGGTCTTTCTGTGAGGAGTTTACATGTTCTCCCCGGGCACTCCGGCTTCCTCCCACAGTTCAAAGACATGCAGTTAGTGGGGTTAGGTTAACTGGAAACTCTAAATTGCCCATAAGTGTGAATGCGGGAGTGAATGTGAGCGTGAATGGTTGTCTATGTCTATGTGTTAGCCCTGCGACAGACTGGCGACCTGGGTGTACCCTGCCTCTCACCCTAAGACAGCTGGGATAGGCTCCAGCACCCCTGAAAAGGAGAAGCGGAAGCGAAAGGATGGATAAATGGATGGACATTTATAGATACATTGACACAGATATTTATATGACAATTTAAATCTGGCACACAGTATTTAAAACAAACACAAAAAAGAAAAACATGCAAGTAAAAGTATAGCGTTTTTCATATTTTAAAGGTATTGTGAAAATATTTATTCATGTTTCAAAATTCCCTACTTTTAAAGTATAAATAATTTTCATAAATCTGGCACATAGCAAAATAAAAAAATGTCATGCCATTAGGGAAAATGGAGCAACAACTGCATATTTTTAAACAGGTAGGTCGATGAGAATCCGTGATTTCTGTCCGCCATTAGATACATCAGTGGATAAATCTTAATCTGCGTCTACCACAGTTGTTACATGACGGTAGGAAAAGTAATGACAAAGCACAAGAGCAGTGAATGTAGGCCATAACCTGCAGCTGTAATATGCTGAGGACGGGTGTGCAGTGTATCCTTCTCAATGCTGCCACCTTGTGATGGAGCTGAGGAGGTGCAGGCTGAAGCCCTGGAAGGTTTCTTTGAACAGACGCTCCAACAGAGACACGATGGCGCTGTCAGACAGCAGAGACTGCTCACGGGACCAAGAGAAAACCATTTACAGAACAATGACAAGTGAAAATACTTTTTTTTCAAGGATCAACTAGCAGTCTTTTTTTCTTCTTTTTATTTACTTTTCAAAGATTGAATTAATAACTTACATGAGCTCATATGCTTTATTTTTATTTATTTAAAAACTGTGGCATTTCCCCAAATTTACCACTGATGCACCCGACAGAGTCAAATGATGAAAAGCTAAATTATTTCCTCTATAGCTAGTTTCTTAAATTATGACAAACACTGGGTGTGATTAATTCCCCCCTTTTTAGTGACTCATTACAAAATGAGTGATTTATAATTATGGATGTTCCTTTTGTGACAGTTTGCTCAGTAATTTCACCTTCATAACAAATGCACTTTTATTGCTGCTTTTATACGTTTCTTATTTGAGCTTTGAATCACAGGTATCTAAAGCTGACTAAATCTGTTAGCCATGTTATGTGTGCCTGTGCGATTTCCTCACACAGTTTACTGATGCACTTTGCTAAGAAGGCTAACTAACATTGGAAAGAACTGAACTTGTATTACTGATATACAGAGTTTGATGAAGGAGAGAGGAGATAATTATAGATGGTATTCTTTACCTGATCAGGATGGGGTGGAGATGGGGAAAAGGCAGGTCTCATGAATGAGAATCTGAGATGCAGAAAGACTCATTTATGTTTAAATGAAAAAATGAATACATTTTAGATGTGGCTGTGCCATTATCACCCACGTTCAGCAATTATCCTATTATAATGCAGGGTGGGAGTTTTGAAAATCATCCATCTTTCCATCCATTCTCTTCTGCTTATTGAGTTCAGGGTCATGGGGTGGGGAGGCTGGAGCCTATCCTAGCTGTCATAGAGTGAGAGCACAGTTCAGGGTTACACTGAATATATGCTCTATAAAAACGTTTTACATTTTGGTCTTTTTTTTCTGCAAATACAATAAAATTACAAATGTCTGGACACAAAGACATGTAAAGCACTGACAGAATTCACACAATTCTGTTTTGCATTTGTAATGCTTAAGTACTTATTAAATTACACGGGAGAATAGCCTTGTTTCATCAGTGATGGAGATGCTGCCTCACCAAAAGCTGTTATCCTGTCGGTGCAGCAATCAGCAAAGTGTTCTCTTCACACTTTGACCCTACATCCAACTGCTGTAGGCAGAATGTGGACTCATTGCTGAACACAACTTTCCTCCACATGTTCACATTCCATTGCACATGTTGTCAACACTAGTGGAAACAGGTCTGACGGTGAATTAGAGAGATGGCAGGCCTCCTGTCAGCCTTATGAGACCAGAGATTGACCATGTGTGCTCTTTTCTCAATTGTCTGGGTAGAGAGCCATTGGACATATCGTCCTGCAAACTTTGATTGCCTACAGTTTCTAAGTGCTGACAGGGTGAGGAAACTCTTGTGGTGCCATCTTCTTGTGATTCCCACTTTACAGCCTGTGTCTGACATCCCCTCTTATGTACCTTGGCCTTAAATTTGGAATAGTGCTAGTGCTCACTCCAAAATACTGCTGTAACCTGGTTTTGCGAAACAACGGCTTGAAGTTGCCCTATGCCACAGGCTGTATCAGATCCATCTAACGTGGCATGCAACTGACCACTGTAGCAGGGTCCATGCTAACAGGTGCTTCAAATTAGGCACTTGATTATCAGCATTGTCAGATTGTTTGTATAAGAATTAGTAGCTCAAATTAAAAAGATGAAATTAAAAAAAAAGATTGTAAGATTACTATACCTCTTATGGAAATAGTGATAATAAGATATTAATATGCCTTGAGCCAGGCAAAGTGACTGACTGAAATGAATTAGAATTGTAGAGAGCATCCATCAAGGCATGTAATGCGTACACTAATTACAGAGATTGGTAGAGACTAAAACGAAAAAAAATGTTGACCAAATAAAAGGTGACCTGCACTGTATAAAAAAAACCTGTTTGCCAACCTGCTTGCAGGTTTCCAGTAAAGTATACCATGGAATAGCTTTTGAGTTTAGGAGAACTCACATGGCTGAAAGCACTGTACTTCCCCCTTGACCCTGGAAAGTTTCCTTTATATACACTTGTTTTTGTGTACTTTTTTTCTACAAGTGTTAAACAAAAACCCTGAGCTTTCAAGCATTTCCAGTATTAGCTTGAAGTAAAACTAAATCCCTCTATGCTTCCCCTGTTACTTCACGTAACATACTTTTAATGAGGAAAATTTCTCAGTATACTGTACCAGTACTCCTATCATGCAATGGAACTTTTTGTGTCTTTACTCATTTTGATCTGTGTGCAGCATTTTTACTATTCAAATTGAACTGGTTTATATAAACATTTAAGTTTCAGTGCACATACCTGGTTCTTCAGGTCATGTGACACTCTTTACCAGTGGAGGGAGGAGTAATTCATTATGAAAGTAAAGTGTGTAGTCACAGAAAACAAACAGTCTGAGCCTGAGACAGTCTGAGAGTAGTGAGTAGTAGCAGAGTTCATCATGGATAAAAGAATCCTTTGCTGGATATGTCTGCTGGCATATTTTCACACATCCTCAGCACAAAGTAAGTATTTCTCACAGGTTATAATTTTATCATTGTTTATACTTTTTAGGATTGGATCATTTTAGAGGAGTGATTCAATAGCATCAAATGTAGCATAATACTGGAACTAAATGATAGTAGTACAGACTCCACATATATTAATGATCTGATAAAATTAAATAAAAATCTGTACTACTGTGACTAAGATTATATAAAAGATTTGATTTAAATTTTGTTGAATACCTGTATTTAACAATTCCAATAAATTCAGCTTTGAGTTAATCAAATAGAATCCATTTTAAATGGGCTTAGATGAGTCATTTACTTGAGATATTTGAGAATGACAGGCAGGAGAATTTACATATATCGCCATAATAGTAGATCTGATTTAAAACTGGACTGATTCTTATATAGCGCTTTTCTACTCTCCCGGAGTACTCAAAGCGCTGTATAACATGCCACATTCACCCAATCACACCCATTCTCACAAGCACTGTCTCTAAAATGAGTGCTTTTCTAACAACATTTACACACATTCACACTCCGATGGATGCATGGGAGAGCAACTTGGGGTTCGTATCTTGCCCAAGGATACTTGACGTGCAGACTGGAGGAGCCAGAGATCGAAAGACCAACTGGTTCGATCCACCAGGTGCATAGCACAGAACTCTGGGCCCAATACATATGCAGTCTCTCTTTATCCATATTGCTCATGTTTTATTTTTATGTATTTTATTTTATTTGGGGGGGGGACAAATAACAGCACTGAAAACTATATCCAGTATTATATCCATCTGTAGTGATCTTTAGGGTAGTCATTAATGAACTGTTTATATACCACATCTAATAACAATTTATAACATACTATATTGCAAAATTCTGCACAGCCTAAAATCTCTTCACATTTCTCAACATGCTGCAGTCTATGATTACTTTAAGGTTAAATGTGTTTTGCTTGGATTATCAAACTTCCCATCAAACACAAACTCCTGGAGTTTGCGCATAACAAGACTCGAAAAGGGTGGAGTGCTCACTCCTGGTCAGGGATGACTTCTACCCCAGGTGGAGGAGTTCAAGTGTCTCGGGGTCTTAGTACACAAGTGAGTTGAGAGTGGAACGCGAGATTGACAGACGGATTGGGGCAGCGTCCACAGTAATGTCAATCCACGTTCCTATCCTCCTATGGTCATCAGCAGAGATGGGCAGTAACACGTAATCCAATTACTGTTTTCAAGTAACAGGTAAAGTAAGGGATTACTATTGCAAAAAAGGTAATTCGATTACTGTTACTTTCCCGTAACCACGCTGCGTTACTGCATTACTAAACACTGATTTTGTTTATGAGAGTGTCTCATGACAATGACATAAGCGCGTGTGACGCCCGTGGTAACAGACGTGTGCAGATCGACGATGAAACATTTAATTTGAGTGCGGGAGAGAGTACGACCATGTTACGTTTAAAGCAAGGAAATACTCTGCTGCCACGGGAATGTGAAATTCACAGAGAAACCCCGATAACGCCACTGATATGACCACTGCGACACCGGGCAAACTTCCGCCGGCCCCACTCCTGCTAAACAGGTGAAAATAGATTAAAGATCGACAGGATTTAGTGCCACTGAACCTTTGATTTTTTGCTGTGTTTTACTTGCATCTATTTGAAAGATTGAGTGTAAACCAAAACAATTATTTTATTATATGTGCTGGAATAAGCAGAAAATGCTTAAATGTAAAACAAATTTGTTTAAGTCATTTTCTTGCATTAAGATTCAGTGTCATTATCGCATTTTAAATCATATGTCATCAGTCTGAAACATTCTGACTTCCTCATAAGAAATGCTCTGCTTACCTCAAATCACATATTCAACATAAACCTTAACATGTTCAATAAAGCTTACTTGACGTAAGTGCTTCTAAGCTTATGGTTGAAACTGCTGTCAATATCAAATTAGTGCTTGGAATTACTTTGAGTTGCCACTAAATCAGATTACCGTGTGTCACGTTATTTAGAGAGGAACCAGCAGTGTTTGGCTGTTTCTGAAATTAAGGGCCATAATTTTCATGTTGTTGGGTCCTCCAAAGTGATTCTCATCTGACCTTAGCTCACTGTCTTTAACCAGCAGCCACAGCTGCAGCACCAGCAACCACAAGTACTGCAGCACCGACGACCACAACTACTGCTGCACCGACGACCACAACTACTGCTGCACCGACGACCACAACTACTGCTGCACCGACGACCACAACTACTGCTGCACCGACGACCACAACTACTGCAGCACCGACGACCACAAGTACTGCAGCACCGACGACCACAAGTACTGCTGCACCGACGACCACAAGTACTGCAGCACCGACGACCACAAGTACTGCAGCACCGACGACCACAACTACTGCAGCACCGACGACCACAAGTACTGCTGCACCGACGACCACAAGTACTGCAGCACCGACGACCACAAGTACTGCTGCACCGACGACCACAAGTACTGCTGCACCGACGACCACAACAGCTGCAGCACCGACGACCACAAGTGCTGCAGCACCGACGACCACAAGTGCTGCTGCACCGACGACCACAAGTGCTGCTGCACCGACGACCACAAGTGCTGCTGCACCGACGACCACAAGTGCTGCTGCACCGACGACCACAACTGCTGCAGCACCGACGACCACAACTGCTGCTGCACCGACGACCACAAGTGCTGCTGCACCGACGACCACAAGCACTGCTGCACCGACGACCACAAGCACTGCAGCACCGACGACCACAAGCACTGCTGCACCGACGACCACAAGCACTGCTGCACCGACGACCACAAGCACTGCTGCACCGACGACCACAAGCACTGCTGCACCGACGACCACAAGCACTGCTGCACCGACGACCACAAGCACTGCTGCACCGACGACCACAAGCACTGCAGCACCGACGACCACAAGCACTGCAGCACCGACGACCACAACTACTGCAGCAACGACGACCACAAGCACTGCAGCACCGACGACCACAAGCACTGCAGCACCGACGACCACAAGCACTGCTGCACCGACGACCACAACTACTGCAGCACCGACGACCACAACTACTGCAGCACCGACGACCACAACTACTGCAGCACCGACGACCACAAGTACTGCAGCACCGACGACCACAACTACTGCTGCACCGACGACCACAACTACTGCAGCAACAATCACAACTGTAGCACCAACCACTACAACTGCAGCAACAACAATCGCAACTACTGCACCGACGACCACAACAGCAGCACCGACGACCACAACTACTGCAGCACCGACGACCACAAGTACTGCTGCACCGACGACCACAAGTACTGCTGCACCGACGACCACAAGTACTGCTGCACCGACGACCACAAGTACTGCAGCACCGACGACCACAAGTACTGCAGCACCGACGACCACAAGTACTGCAGCACCGACGACCACAACTACTGCTGCACCGACGACCACAACTAGTACAGCACCGACGACCACAACTACTGCAGCAACGATGACCACAACTACTGCAGCAACAATCACAACTGTAGCACCAACCACTACAACTGCAGCAACAACAATCGCAACTACTGCACCAACGACCACAACAGCAGCACCAACAACCACAACTACTGCAGCAACAATCACAACTGTAGCACCAACCACTACAACTGCAGCAACAACAATCGCAACTACTGCACCAACGACCACAACAGCAGCACCAACAACCACAACTACTACAGCAGCAACGACCACAACTGCAGCTACGACCACAACTACTGCAGCACCAACGACCACAACTACTGCAGCACCAACGACCACAACTACTGCAGCACCAACGACCACAACTAATGCAGCACCAACGACCACAACTGCAGCACCAACGACCACAACTGCAACGCCAACACCAACGACCACAACGCCAACACCAACGACCACAACGCCAACACCAACGACCACAACGCCAACACCAACCACACCAACACCAACGACCACAACTACAACATCAACGACCACACCAAGTACAACATCAACGACCACACCAAGTACAACACCAACAACCACACCAAGTACAACACCAACGACCACACCAAGTACAACACCAACAACCACACCAACACCAACGACCACAACTACAGCACCAACGACCACAACTACAACATCAACGACCACAACTACAACACCAACGACCACACCAAGTGCAACACCAACAACCACACCAACACCGACGGCCACACCTACAGCACCAACGACCACAACTACAACACCAACCGCAACACCAACAACCACACCAACCACAACACCTACAACACCAACGACCATAACTACAACACCAACGACCACAACCACAACACCAACGACCACAACCACAACACCAACCACACCAACGACCACAACCACACCAACGACCACAACCACAACACCGACCACAACCACAACACCAACGACCACAACTACAACCACAACACCAACACCAATAACACCAACAACCACAACACCAACAACCACACCAACCACAACACCAACGACCATAACTACAACACCAACGACCACAACCACAACACCAACGACCACAACCACAACACCAACGACCACAACCACAACACCAACGACCACAACTACAACCACAACACCAACACCAACAACACCAACAACCACACCAACCACAACACCAACAACCACACCAACACCAACGACCACAACTACAACACCAACAACCACAACACCAACCACAACTACAACACCAACAACCACACCAACACCAACAACCACACCAACAACTACAACACCAACGACCACAACTACAGCACCAACCACCACAACCACAACACCGACCACAACCACAACACCAACAACCACAACTACAACACCAACAACCACACCAACCACAACTACAGGACCAACGACCACAACTACAACACCAACGACCACCACTGCAGCACCAACAACCACAACACCAACAACCTCAGCTGCAGCACCAACCACAACTACAACACCAACAACCACAACCACAACACCGACGACCACAACTACAACACCAACCACAACACCAACAACCACACCAACATCAACAACTACAGCACCAACCACCACAACTACAGCACCAACCACCACACCAACTACAACACCAACGACCACAACTACAACACCAACAACCACAACTACAACACCAACAACCACACCAACACCAACGACCACAACTACAGCACCAACGACCACAACTACAACACCAACAGCCATCACGACAGCACCAACAACCACAACTACTGCACCTACAACCACCACGATGGCACCAACAACCACAACTACAACACCAACAACCACCACGACTGCACCAACGACCACCACGACAACACCAACGACCACAACTACAGCACCAACCACCACAACACCGACCACAACCACAACGACCACAACCACAACTACAACACCAACAATCACACCAACAACCACACCAACACCAACGACCACAACTACAGCACCAACGACCACAACTACAACACCAACAGCCATCACGACAGCACCAACAACCACAACTACTGCACCTACAACCACCACGATGGCACCAACAACCACAACTACAACACCAACAACCACCACGACAGCACCAACGACCACCACGACAGCACCAACGACCACAACTACAACACCAACGACCACAACTACAACACCAACAACTACAACGACCACAACCACAACACCAACGACCACAACGACCACAACCACAACACCAACGACCACAACACCAACGACCACAACTACAACACCAACAATCACACCAACAACCACACCAACACCAACGACCACAACTACAGCACCAACGACCACAACTACAACACCAACAGCCATCACGACAGCACCAACAACCACAACTACTGCACCTACAACCACCACGATGGCACCAACAACCACAACTACAACACCAACAACCACCACGACTGCACCAACGACCACCACGACAACACCAACAACCACAACTACAACACCAACGACCACAACTACAACAACCATGACTACAGCACCAATGACCACAACTACAGCACCAACAACCACCACTACAACACCAACCACCACAACTACAACCACTATTCCAGGTATATATGATTCAAATTAATTTGAAAAAGTACTTACATTGTGTGTAAGTACTTACATAGGTGTTCTCTCTAACTTTCACACTCTAATGGATGCCTTGGAGAGAACTTTGGGGTTAATATCTGTCTGAAGGATATTTGACATGTAGAGTGGAGCAGCCATGATGGAACTACCAACTTTCCGATTAGTAGATGGCCTGTTCTACCGCTTGAGCTAGAGCCACCCAAGACAGCTGTTCTTCCCTAAACCTGATTCTGCTGAGGTTTCTTCCTTTTAAAAGACAGATTTTCTTTCCCGCTGTTGCCAAGTGCTTGCTCAGAGGGGGTTGTCTGATTTTGGGGGGTTCCCTCTTTATCATTGTAGGCTCTTTACCTTAAAATATAAAGATGACTGTTATTGAGATTTGGCACTATATAACTAAAATTTATCTGAATGAGCTTATGCTAAGTACTATGATTCACACTTAAATCGTAAATACGTCTTGTAAAATACAAAATTCCTAGCGACTTATGACTACAAAGCAATGTGCAGGGTACTAAAATGTTATTGTTTAATTGTTTCAGCATCAAGGGAAATGTGCCTAAACTTTTACTGTAGCAATAATGAAACATTTCTTATGACTTCATATGCCTTGAAACTTACCAATGAAACTACTATAATCCCTTTTTCATTTCCTACAGGCCCACAAGCACTGGCACATCTAAAGATGAGGTTGACTACATACGGAGAGGTTAGCAATGCAACCATTATTGCGCTTCTTGAACAGGTAGGGTTATATCTGACAGTTTGCTTTGTACATTCTTGACTTATCAGTAATTTTACACAAACAAAGCATGTCTTAAAAATTCAGATGTTTAATCTCTGTGTTTTCTCTTTATTTAGTTTCTTAACACCCAGGTCCTGAATGGAATAGCCCACAGTATCTCTGTGACAAACATTCAAAAAGTGGGTCCATAAAAATTGAATGTGGACAGAAGTCAATAATGAACATATGAAGACAAGAGTTTAACAGTGTGTTGGTAGATTTGTTTCAACATGATCCAGAGCGGCGGTTTGCCCTCAGTTGTTCATGATATCTTGAATGATGAGTACACTGTTGTGAGAAGAAAACAGCTGTGTTGGAGTGGTCTACAACCAGATGTGCTTGGATTGCTCTGCAAGTACAGGAAATTTCTGGGTAAAAGCAGATTAGATTTAAACATCAATCCCCTTTTACGATTATTTTTGTCAAATTAAATCAAACCGCAGTAACACACTGCTGTAGTTCCCATGAATCGGAAATGTGCTTTTGGTTCATCATCTTGCACAGTACAATCGAGATCTCAAACCAGGCAGCTGCTCAATAATAACAATAATTCTCCTGATTTAGATCTAGAAAAGCAGAAAAAGTGATAACAAGGAAACTATAAAATAGTTTCAATGCTTCCTGTTCATTCTGCTTTTCCACATGGAAAACAAGGAAATTGGAAACTGTAACATCGAGGAAAGAAAAGAAACTCATAAATGTTGCACCTTAAATAAGGCAAATCAATTATTTTTCAGATATTACTAACAAAGGGCCAATGAAAAACTTTTCTTGTGGTATTAGAATCAATGCTACTGTTTTTCAGAATTTGTTTTGTTGTTTTTCTGCTGGTATGTACTGCACTTTAAAATATAACTAAATTTATAGATATTTTGTAGATATTTTGTATGCATGTTTAACTTTAAAAGTGTGTATTATGCAAGTTCATTATATCCTGCATGCTTGCATATTAGCCATCAAGAAGCCCAGGGCCTTATGCATGTTATGACTTAGTGGATACACAGTGATGACCGATTGCTAATTTGCATTTTGTTTGGCAAACCTGCCACTCCCACTACTGAAGTCTCATATACACAGAAATATGTCTGATTCTGATCATTCTGAATAAAGAAATATATCAATTTGTAATGGCCATTCTTTGCGTTGTTTGTTCTATTAGAAATATTTTTAAATGAAACTTTATTCAACATGCAATTCTAAAGCACAGCATATACAGATTATCAAGAACAACATCTATTAGTATGTAAATGTATATTGAACTTATGCATTTAAAATTCAATCTGAAATCATTTTAGCACTGGAGCATAGAGTTTTAATAACTGCTATTTTGAATAACTAATAAAAGATTAAAAGAAAAACAAAACTAACCCAAGGTCACCCTATCTCAAAGTAAACTGAACATGGATCCATCAACTCTGACTTGCCAAAAAAAGCCTTAAGTTTTCTTATAGTATGTAGACCATAATTTCTTGCAGCTCTACTAAAATATGTGATCATTCTAATGAAAAAAAAAAAAAAAAGTGCACAGGTTCTATTATATACACTACATGCTTTAAAACCATCAGATTCTGTCTTTAAACAACGCACACACTGGTCTAATCTCCACCATTGTGTTACGTGCAACAAAGTGAGCACAGAGCAGCACTTCTACTGCACACAGTTTCATTTTAGTCATGTTGTTAACCTCACACAGAAACCTTTAATCTCCAGTGAGAGGGAATTCTCTTCATGATCTCATCATCACTTCTCTTCAGTTGTCCTCTCCGCCTCTCAGCGCCTTGTGCACAGCTGTGTTCAACAATGCCAGCAGGTCCACAGCCCCAGCCACTCCCCTTGGCAGGTACAGCTCCAGAGAAGAGGTGGAGGCATGAGGCAGATGCACATCTGGCATACTGGCATCCTAGAAAATGAATAAACAGTGAGGGAAATGTGCCAAACATTCATCTCTTGACAGGAGAAAAGAGCATCCTGTCAGTTGCTAAGACTGGATAACTGATGATGGTGGTGATTCTTGTGAATCTGAATCACGAGCCGAGGGAGTATTTTAAGGATTTATACATTAAACACCAACCTGGGAGTAAAAACACAGAGAGATTAATCTGGGGAAGCTGAGAGGAGGCAAACGGTCAGCTCCAGTGATGAAGGTGAGGAGGTCTTCAAAGGAAAACTCTGCCTTGCTGTCTGGTTACACAAACAGAGAAATATTTTATCCAACCTGAAACACCAGGAGCATCTTTATTTTTGCTTCCATCCAACTCTCCATTCTTACCGCTGACTAATGTGAGGATTGTTTCCCAGTGTCCAGCTGTGGCCTCCTCATCTGCCCTCAGCTGGGAGTCTGAACAGCTAAAGTTGATGGTAAAAAGCTGCTTGAACTCTTCTAAAGTCAGAGGCTGCCGCGGTGCATTCGTCATAACTGGGGCAAATATTTTCCAGTAGAACTGAACCATGTCCCACAGCCTACCACAGCTATTCAGCCCCTCAGTAAACTGGGAGATCATGTTAGTCACCCTGAAGGACAGCAAGTGGATTATATTAAACTTTTGTATTTATTTAAGTTGAAAACGGTCAACCCCATGTGTATGATGTACGCATTTGTGTGTGCACTACCTGTCGTAGATGTAGTGTTTTACCAGGTGACTATAAATGGCTGGTATTTCATCAGAGCGAGCTGAACAGATGTCAGGGATCCCGCAGCGTGACACCCAGTCGCACAGACTGGGAGACAGCAGCTTCACATCAGTACAACTATGCAGCTGTGAGAGCAGAGGAACATAATTTGTGTTTGGAGCACAGAAGGCGATTATGTACACAGGACTAAGGGTTTAAAACAGGGAAGAATTTAGAGGTGAGAGAAAAAAACTGTCATGCAAACAGTTCAGTCTACAGAAACAACATGATGCTATTCGGCACTTTGATTATGCTACAGTCACATTAGGAAACCACTATTATTGGCATGCTATGTGCAGTGATCTCACAATCTCATTGAAATGGTAACTTAAGACAGGGACCAGGTCTGTGGCCATTCTGTGACTCATCAGTGTAGATTGACAAGATTAATGGGAATCTACCTACAAAACTTCACCAAACTGAGAGTGATTGCAACCAGTCTGATTCAGACTGCAGAGATCATTTCCCACCAGGCAACCTGTGCAATCACCTTGAAATGAAAAGTGGTTGTGAATAGGTGGAGAAGGTTGTTGCAGGTCCAACTTCTAGGCAACCAGTGGGTTGGTGCAGCTATGAGGTTGCCATCCTATTTTTACTCTAGTGTGACCGACCCATCAATCAAATGCAATGTACAAAACCATAAACTTCACTCTCCATGTGAAGCAAACGTTTATGTACTTTATATAACTGGTTTATATTAAAATCATCATTAGCCAAACCAACCATGTATAATAACATAGGTACAGCAGTAAATCAAGTTTTTAAATATGTTCCAATTAGAGTTGTGAGTTTTCTGTTTGTGTGCCACCTCTTTCAGTTGGATTTGGACTTCGGTATCAATAATGTCCCGCCAGTTGAAGTCTTCTAATGTTATACTCTGGCGACACATCACCTGTGACAGTAAAATAAGCCATACTGACAAAGATTGTGCTGGTAATACCTGACAGAGCTACAGGGCATCAGAAAAAGTAATCTAATATCACATTCCCAAAGAACTCGAACAAGTGGAGGACAAAAGAAATGGCAGGTCTTAAAACAAACAAAAAACCCAACTATCTACAGCAGGCGATCAACACTATCTGAAAGTCCTTAAAAAATCCTAAATAAAATGCATCTGGCCCTCCTGTTGATCCATTTACAGTTCAATGAAACATTGTAAGAAATGCAGTCCATTGGAAGGTTGGCTCTCAATAAACCGTTCTTAGAGAAAGGAAATGGATACAAGGTTGAGGTATGTCAAATTACACAAGAACTAGACTAAAAATCAGTGGCAACGGGTCTTTTTGATTCAAATCATTGTCAATGGTGTCAATGGTCTGTAAAACATGGTGGAGGCTCTGTCATGGTTTGGGCCTGCATTTCAGAAAGTGGTGCTGGGGATTTTTTTCGAAATTGAGTGAACAAAGAAGTAGAGTCAAATTTTGATCTGCCATCCCAAATCATTTGGAAAGCATGTGACAGGCAAAAACTAAATTTCTCAGAATAATTATGATCCCAAACACACTAACAATGCAGTAAAAACATATCTGGACAGAGAAGCACACAGTGGAACACCAACAGTCATGGCTTTGCCTCCCCAGAGCCCAGAGTTCAACATTGTTAAAGCAGTATGGGATCATCCTGGCTTGATGTCTGCATATTCTTCCATAAATCACTGCACCCATTTAATTTTGCTGAAAGGCTTGTTTTAGACATTTGCACAGTACTGTATGTTTTCTGTTAAATGTCAGCACAGGCCATTTGTAAAATTGCTTTTATTGGTTCTGAAACTACATTTAAAAAAAAAAAAAAAAAAAAGAAGAAGCTCTAGCTTAATAGGCCAAATTCTTGTCATTTACTACCACATATTCAGTTAATGAGTCAACCTGATACAGCGCAGGGTGAAGGCAACAGGGTCCAGGCCCACCCTGAGCCAGCGACCAGCCAATTAGAACCCCAGCTTCATAGTACTTCCTCTCCTCAAGAGCTGTGAGGTTGCCTGTTAAGAACAGACTTCCTGGAGGACCCTCAAACACACAGCTGTGCTGCAGCTCCAGCAGAATCAGCCTGCATGAGAAGAAACATAGACATGAATTAACAAATGACACCTTTATGCTTTGGTGTTTTGGCAGAAAACTCTTTCAGAAGAACTGAGAACATTTCTCTCAGAACGGTGGAGCAACAAAAAACAAAAAGAAACCCAGATGTCATTATTATGTCATCGATCAAAGAAAAAAAAAATCTGCTGCTGCCTTTCCATTTTCTATTACTGTAAATACCATCTGTTCACATATTTGGTGTTTTGTGTTGTTTGATCAACCGTCCAATCAGTTTTAATACCACACTGTCTTCTGGGATCCTGAAATATCATGACGAGCATTTTACACAATTTTCAAATTGTTTACTGCAGCCCCAAAATGTATAGAATATGATCCTATTATAGACTACATGCTAGCCAGAAGGTGGTCCATGTGGAAATCTTTTTGTGAGCCAGTTTTCCAATTGAAAAAAAAACAAACAACAACAACAACATGGATTAGAGTTTGATTAAATTAAAGTAGCTTGAGTATAAAAAAACCATATGACTTATTTTATGCCTGAGGCCATCAGCTTCAGCTATAATTTCAGGGAAATGAGGAGGACCTGAAAAACTCTCTGACAGGGGCCTCGTGGCCGTCGGGCTCTTCTCCACTGAAGGAGATAACAGGCGTCGCCCTGAAGCAGAAGTCGGGCCTCCTCACCACCTCCAGAGCGTCGTGGAGTAGATCTGTCCGCCTCACCTGGATGTGAGTTTTCAGTCCTGGATCTACATTCTCCTGTCTGAACGCTCTCAGGATGGTGTCCAGGTCGACAATGGACTGCACACAAAAGATGCAAGTTTAACAGGAGACAAAGATAATAATAATTCAACAAACTGACAAGGAGGAATCACAGAATTTAGGATTGATTATCTTTTATCCTCCAAACTCACCTTCTTTGTATCCTTGCAGATGCGAGGCTGGATTATTAGCTCACTTTCACCATCTTGGCGGCTGTCTGTGCTGCCCCCCCAAGACAAAAACCACACACAAATTCAGATAATGCAGCTGTTTAGTTTGCTAGTTATCATTTCTAAATGTGTATTCACAGGAAATGTTTTCTTGCCTCTTTACCACAGGTGTCTCACTTGCTGACCCTTCAGATTCTGTCTGTAAGGAGAAGAGAATTTTATAAACTACAGACAAAATGGAGGCAGACAGAGCAAAGATAAAGCAGATTGGAGAAAGAAAAGAAATAATTAAAGATCCCGTGTTCCCCAGTTCACAGGAACAAGGCGTCCAGGTTTGAGTTTCCGTTTGAAACACTTGCTGTCGTTTCTGTTATTTCACAGAAGCCAAATGATCTATGAACTGAATCTTAACACAAAAAATTGTTTTTATGGCTTTTGAATTATAAAATGGATCAAAAACAAGTCCTTCTTTTATAATGTCTCTCATCACATCAAGGTATTAGAAATGAAGCAGCAGTAGTTACCTCTGAGTAGTCGTGGTGGCTCAGGATATATAAAGCACCATGTTCAGAGATCCTGAGGACCTGCTCTCCAGTCCAGCCCTCTGAAGGGGTGTCAGGGACAAACAGCACTCTGGAGCTCTGCACACACTGGAAACAACCACCACATTCAGAAATGTTCTGTGTACTAAAATGCAGACTTGTTCTTTAAGACACCTCAGGCAGAAGACATCTCACACCTACCTGCAGATATGTAAATGAAAACTTTTGTCCTGCCTTTTTTACAAAGTGTCCCTGGAAGAGCATCGCCAGTCGACTCTCCACCTGAGTGGCTGACCAGCTGTGGTCAATGGTGATGCGAGCAGTCATTACCATGGCTTCCAGAGCTGCTTGGTCTTTATTCTTTTGAACAACTTGTCTGGAAGAACAGAAAATAACATTTACTTCACTGAAATATGTTTGGAACAGTAGAGTAGATTCAAATTCAGCTATGTAAACACCTTTTATTGCCACAAACATCGCTTTAGAATCAGTGGGAGCTACTCAAACATTCACTGACCTAAAATGGCATTTTGAATAAGATTTTATGGTATTCTGGTCATTAGATTTAAAAATCGCAGGGCAGTAAAGGCACAATTTGCAAATCACATCAAAAGGAAAATGTTCTGATCAATCTCGGTTCTTTGAAAGGTTAGAGGAATCATCAGATAGGGTCCATGCGTATTCACACTACGTACCAATGCCAATTACCAATCTAAAATTTCTACCAGTACCTTCCTTACTTCAGTATTAGTATTGTTGGTTAGTAAAGGCAATTCTTTCCCTACATAAGCACTCACCTGTCGAGCTGTGACATAGAGTGTCCTCTGGGTAAACAGACCACATCTTTAACCACCAGTCTTTTCTTCTGAGGAATCAGTCTCTTCCATTTGAGATGACCGGCTTTGTTAGAATATGGCTGAAATACACAGAATAAACCCTCAGCGTTACATGTTGGATTCACGAACAGGAGAATATCCTAAGGTAACAATGGGGCAAAACTGTGCAGGAAATGGGAAATATGGTTTCCATTCTGGCAGAAAATCAAGTTTGAAACAACTGATTGAACTTTATTAAAAAGCTTAAATGATTGATGATAAATAATGTACTGGAGACCTGCCAAATTTAAATGTGAAGTTACCTGAGCACTCTAAGGTACTCAAGAAAAATGAATGGATTAATGAATACTAAAGTCAAGCCTACAATAAAAAGAAAAATATAAAGTAGTAATAATGTAGCAAGAAAAAGTACTTTTTTAAATACACTTGAAAGTGTTAATTGTGAATATTTTCTGAAGGTAATTTTATTTATTTAAATCCTATGATGTCTATTTTTTTTTTTTTTTTTTACCAAACCCAGCTCCATCCCCATATATCAAAATACACTTCGAACAATATCATATAAAGAAGAATCTCTTGTACACTGTTACACCCGGTTTGGGATGAAGAATCCATTTCATATAACACAGACATTAAGCAATGTTAGGGAGGCAATTTAAGCTCCTTGAGGCAACTGTTTTGGTATGAACTGAATTGAATTAACATTGCTGTGCTTTGTTCTACTTCCAGTAGGGAAACTGGACCACTGGACCATATAGTTATATACTGTTTGCACTGCTCTCACTGTTTGTATGCAGCATCCCTGCTCTAGAGTCCAGGCAGCAAAACAAATGCCTGAGTCAGTGATATGTTATGAAGAGTGATGACATATCAGTAATGAATAAAGGATTCCCTGACTTTACCATTGCTGGCTGACTCTTTGACTTTCTGATAGGAGGAATCACCTACAGGAAGGAAAAACAAGAAGGGTGAATAAAAACAAGAAATGTGAACTAGTCTGGCTTTAAAATAAATAAATAAAAATAAGATGACCATTGTAGAGAAGCAAAGTAAAGTAAAAACCTATTCCTGGAGGTCCTGACCAGCTATTTAGCATGGGATGTCCTTTTTCCTACTACAAATTCCTTATTTTCTTACCGAGTGGTTTTGAGCTTCTGCTTATTACTAACCTCCAGCTCTATCTCTACTTCTTGTTTGCAGACCACAGCAGAGCACTGAGGTTCTTCCTGGTCTGGGGACACTGTTCCAGCCTGGTGTCTGGGTTGAGTTTGGACCTGCAGCTCAGGAGCTTCCTCAGAGTCGGAGAATAGAGGACTCGCCATGTATCGCTGTGTACAAGAGGAGGACAAAGAGCTGGCTTATTATGTATGAGCACACAAATGATGCAACAAAAGAATATGTGAGTCCGCATCATTAACCATCAGGCAGCAAAACACAATTGTTGTTTTGAATACATGAGTACATGAGTTGTAGTTTCAACATTGTGAGGACTGATGTTGCCACTACAACATCAACATCAAAACAATTCTGCTCACCACAATGATTCGAGCTGATTAATCAGAGTGTTTTGAAATCATGGCTTTGGCTCTGGTTCAGTTGTTCTCTTCCTTGGTTGGACAGTTTCAGTGATGTATCTGAAGCAACACTGATTATGAGCTTGTTGGAATAACACCAAAACAGTGATATTAGATCCTGTTGTGGTTGTAGTGACCCACAGCTCGACAGGTTTGACAACAGAGTGTTATTTAGCTGTACCAACAGAATTTCATCTATTTTATCTCAGAAATTCTTGAAAGAGTAGTTGTACCAATTTGTTTATTTGGTAGTTCAATGAAAAGCTTCGGTTAGTTAAGAATGAGAAAATATTGGCATTCATGTTTGCAGTTTTGTCTTGTTATACAATATTTGATTTTTTTGATTTTTTTTTTTTAAAAACAAGACTACATTTTTGGAAATATTTGTGGGCGTTTGCTTGTTTTGTTTTTTTGTACAATAAGCCAGATAACACACACACCAATTATTTAAACTGCACGAATGTCTTAAAGACTCGAATTTTCAGCTCCTAAATTCCGATAAAACTAAGGTCAATGTATTCAGTCCTAAAAATCTTAGAAATGCTGTATCTAACCAGATACCAACTCTGGATGGCATTACCTTGGCCCCCAGTAACACTGTGAGGAATCTTGGAGTCATTTTTGACATTTAATGAAAATATAAATACAAATATGTAGGACTACTCTCTACTTTCTTCTATTAACGCATTATCCTTAAAATTAGAAACATCCTATCTCAGAGTGACGCTGAAAAACTAGTGCATTACTAGTGCATGCATTTATTACTTCTAGGCTGGACTATTCTAATTCCTTATTATCATTATTGTCCTAAAAACTGAAAAGCTTTCAGTTAATCCAAAATGCTGCAGGAAGAGTCCTGACAGGGACTAGAAAGAGAGAGCAGATTTCTCCTGTATTGGCTTCTCTTCATTGATTCTGAATTTACAGGAAGCCAAATTCAAAATCCTGCTCGAATAATCAGGCCCCATGTTACCTTAATGACGTCATAGAGCTGCATCACACCATTAGAGCGCTTGGTTCTCAGACTGCAGGCTTACTTGTTGTTCCCAGCGTATTTAAAAGCAGAATGGGAGGCAGAGCTTTCAGCTTTAATCCCCTCCTCTTCTATGGAACCAGCTTCCAGTTTGGATTCAGGAGACAGACACTATCTCCACTTTTAAGATTAAGCCTAAAACGTTCCTTTTTGCTAAAGCATATAGTTAGGGCTGGATCAGGTGACCCCAAATCCTCCCTTACTTATGCAGCAATAGCTGTAGGTTGCACTGCATTTATTCCACAGCATGTATTTGTCCCAAATTCCCCCCTCACCTCAACCAATTGCGGCAAATGGCCGCCTCTCCCTGAGCCTGTTTCTGCTGGAGGTTTCTTCCTGTTAAAAGGGAGTTATTCCTTCCTACTGTCACCAAAGCACTTGCTCATGGGAGGGTCACATAATTTGGGGGGTTTCTCAGTTCTATTATTGTAGGGTCTACCTTTCAGTATAAAGCGTCTTGAGCAACTGTAGCAACTGTTGTTGTGATTTTGCATTGTATAAATAAAGTTGAATTGAATTTGTGGTAATTTCTGTGGGAAGAAAATTGTGGCAAACAGAATATGGGACACATCTGTTAATCATGATGAAGACCATCCAACATCTACTGACATCACTGAGAATTTCCCACACAGTCATCTCTATGGTTTAAAGAGAATGGTCAGAAAAATAGACAACATCCTTTAAACGTTAGTTCTCTGGGTGAAGATGTCTTGTTGATGCTAGTGGTGAAAGAGCATATGGGCTACAGCAGCAAAAGACCAAACCAGGTGCCACTCCTGTCAGCTAAGACCAGGAAACTGAGGCCACAATTTACACGGTGTCACCAAGATTCAGCAACACCATTGTTGGTGGTGGTCTAATGATTGGGGGGGGGGGCATCATCTTGCAACACTTTGGTCAAAATCTCTAATGTTTCCAGCACCTTGTTGAACAAATGCCATGAAAGCAGCTCTAAATTGAAAAGGGGTTTCCATCCCAGTACCAGCAAGGTGCAAGTGAAAGTACAGTCTGAATGGGAACACAGAACAATATCTATACATCTACATTTTTACATACAAAGGAAAACCAAACAGGTTCGGTGAGTATTTAAAACAAAACCTCTCTGTACTGTCTAGAAGTAGGACATCAATCCTTTAAGGTGTATTTATATGTTAGTTCTGAGGTTAGTCAAAAGATATTGGATCTGAATATGATATACCACCACTCTGCTCATCATATGAGTCTTAAAGATTCAAAAAGTATCCTCATGGGGTCAGCGCTATCTACAGATGACCTACAATATGCATAATGTGTTGTAGTGAAGTATTCAAGAAGACACACCTGGTGAAAGCTGTGTTCCTCCTCTTCCTCCTGTGTTATCAAGACCTTACAAGGCTCCTTGGAAGAAAACACTTTCATTTCAATGTTTTCTTTGATGACCAGTGACACTGGCTTCTTCTCACATGCCATCCTTCCTAAAACGACACTGTTTACAGTATCTAATCTTTGCTCGTTCTTTATTTTGTCCTTATTCTTTTTTCCTCCTTTTTTGCAGGCTTCTTGTGACTCTAAGCTGATTTCATGCTAATTAAGTGTTCGCTTGCTTAGCTGAGAGGGAACCACCAAACATCTAAACAGGTGAAGTTTCATTACCTCAAGCTGCAATCTATCAGTCTAAAGCTGTGGTTGGCTCCCAGTTGTGCCCTCAGGGTGTGATTGGTTGTGTGGATAATCTAGAAGCTGATATTTGTTTGAATTCTGTTAAGAAAAGATTCAAAAGTAGCTTTAGAAATACAACATGTGGCCCAAGTAATGCAACTAGTTGCTGCTAATTATGTCTCGAGCTTGAAGGAGACTTGTCCTCAAGTGGTAGACACTGTTATGGGAAATCAATCACTAATAATGCTATCCTAAGAATTTCTTTTATCATTAGCCTGATAATTTAAATACTGCTCTAAAGCTATCATGCCATTATTAACAAAAAGATTCAACATTCTTATTCAAGTTTAATTTCCATATATCCACTGCAACTTTCCTCTAAAAAGTACTGCAAAAGGTAACTACTACAACATGTAAGTTTACAAGGAAGACATTTCAGGACCTTTGTTTTGAAACAGTGTAAAATAGCAGCTAAGAAGTCATGAGGAAATGACTTAGGCTTAAGCAGGAGCTTTGGTAACAGGAAACAATGATCCAATATCTAATTATTTTTACTCATTTCACTGAGACTGTGGCAACTAATCAACCCACACAATAAATAGTCTTTAATTAGCAGGATCAGAAACCAAATATTTACCATTTAATATCCTTCATGAGGTTCAAAAAGATCAGATGAATTGTCATATGGATTTATGACATCAGTTGCTTTGTGTGTGTTTCTTGAAACATAAATCAGAAATGTTTTCACGTGGAAAGACCTGGACCCTGCTGGGTTTGAATTCTTTTACCAGCAACTCACGGAAGGGGCTTCTTTATGCCTTCCTCCGATTCCTTTAATAGTATTTTACAGGGTCAGACAGTCAGACCTCAGGATCCTTTTGGTGGCATCCAAGTGTCCATCAACAATCTGGTTCTCCGCTCTTCTCAAAGTCCTGAACAGGGACCTGTGGCAGCTCAAAAGGAGAATGGACCTCAGCTGTAGAAATGGGTATGGCATCCATCTTCATGTTTTTTCCAGCTTTACATATGCCAATTGAAGGGGATTTGTCATTTTTGACTGACCTCAAGCCCTTAGTTCAGGGGTGGGGGAACTCCAGGCCTCGAGTGCCGGTGTCCTGCAGGTTTTAGATGTCTCCTTGATCCAACACAGCTGATTAAAATGGCTAAATTACCTCCTCAACATGTCTTGAAGTTCTCCAGAGGATTGGTAATGAACTAATCATTTGATTCAGGTTTGTTGACCCAGGGTGAGATCTAAAACCTGCAGGACACCGGCCCTTGAGGTCTGGAGTTGGACGCCTCTGCCTCAGTTTATCATACCATGCAGAATGTAAGTTCTTCTCCAACAAGGAGACCATGTCAGAGGCTCTGGGCATTGCATCATTGCAACTGGAAGTACAAGGGATAAGACTCTGTTCAGACAGTGACTTTCTCACTGGCTTAGTGACACAATAACACATCAGTATGAAGTAGCACATGTGCCTGCCCTACAGGTGAAATCTGTGCAGTGGCATCCTGGACAAAACTTTACATCAGGGGTCCCCAATCTCAGTCCACGAGGGCCGGTGTCCTGCAGGTTTTAGATGTGTCCTTGATCCATCACAGCTGATTTAAATGGATAAATTACCTTCTCAACATGCCAAAGTTCTCCAGAGGCCTGGTAATGAGCTAATCATGTGATTCAGATGTGCTGACCCAGGGTGAGATCTAAAACCAGCAGGGACACCAGCCCTCGTGGACTGAGATTGGGGACCCCTGCTTTACATATTCACTAAGTTCTACTGTGTTAATGTGGCCTTTGGGTCCGTGCTAGGACCAAGTGTTCTGCCATTGGCATTTCTTCCTATATGCACTGGTTTGTACCGTCATCACCTTTCAATTCTCAGGTTTTACATATAAAATATGATAAAACTCATCTGGTCTTTAGGAATTTTTACAATTTGGTAAATACAACCTCAGGTGAACATATGAAATAATACGCTGGCATTATTTAAGAAAAGCTAAGCCAAATGCAGAAGAAGTGAAACACTAAACACACTTTACTGCTGCCATAGGAATTAAAAGGGTAAGTAGCAGCCCAGTGGTTCTACTCAAACACCATTGGTGAACTGACTAATTTTCAAACTATTTAAAGTCCATGGCTGCATAATTAGATTCATCAGTGGAAAACATTCAAAGGACCTGCCAGTCTTCTCTGGAGTAGATCCATCATGAATTGCTTCAATTGTTAAATGTCCATTTAATTATTCATTTTTGTTAAATAAACAGTGGAATCTGTTATGTGCCGTTTTACACCTGAGGTTATATTTAAATGATTTTAGAAGCTGTTAAAGACAAGATTTTTTTTAATCATGTTCTGATATATTAAAAAAAAAAAAAAACTTTATTGACAGAGGGGGTTTTCTTTTTACTACGACTGCAAGTTATCCACTTTGTTTACTGCCACTTGAAATCAGGATGGAATTGAACAGAAGATAACTACGGGCCTGTGTTCCCTGATAATGGTGATTCTTGGCAGTCACTCTGAATGTCTGAGACAGGATGCTGAGAGGTCGGGTGCGAGCTACGACTTGGTATTTCTAATGTACACATGCAGGTAGAATTCACAGAACTAATGTTACCTTTGTTGATCATATCATCTAACTTCCAAGAACTTGATGCTGATGTGTATCACAAGTTTGACACACATTGTACATCGCACATATACACTGAAAAAAAAGAAGATACACAGCACAGAAGAAAACAATGTAGGCCAACACGCACGTACTGTAGAAACAAAACATCAGCCTACTGTAAATGGACTGATTCTTATATAGCGCTTTTCTACTCTCCTGGAGTACTCAAAGCACTTTATACAACACGCTGCATTCACCCATACATAGTTAGAAAGCACTCAAAGTATCGATAACTATCATTCATACTCCGATGGATGCATCGGAGAGCAAGTCTGGGTTAGTATCTTGCCCAAGGATATGTAGCGTGCAAACTGGGGGAGCCAGAGATTGAACCACCAACCTTATCATCAGCAGCTGAGCTGCTCTACCTCCTGAGCTACAGCCAGCCACTGTGTTGAAACCTGGTTAAAAAGTGGACAACCTGGCTGAGCAAGTGACCCATACTACCGAGGGCTTCTTCCTGCCTGCTTTATTGTTTACTACATGTCAAACCCAAACATAAAACTTAAAAAAAAAAAAAAAAACAAGATATGGACCAGAAAAATTAAACTCATGCACATGAGAAAAAACTCAAATATTCTTATAACTCTTTTAAAGTCATATTCTTTGCAAGGGAAAAATAAACAGTCTCAGTGTCATAAAAAGTTCAGATACTGCTTTGTATATGGTTTTTTTGTTTTTTGTCATTTGTTTTTTAAAGCACCCACCCTAAGATTTCTCTCTTCCTCCAGTGCTCCTAATAAGTGCTGTCGTAGCCTAAGAAGTAGCACACTAAAGATGCTGGAATCAGCTGTGTGAACAGAGATTCCTCATAACCCTCACTTGTCTGCATTCCTCTGCTCCGCACTTCCTCTTCCTTGATGGCTGTTGATTTACAGGATGAAATATTCAAATGAGTTTTACAGAGCATTTAATGGAGATGATGTAACTAATTATGATGACTGACTTTGTACACAAAGACATATGAAACCAATATTTCTTCTACTGTCTACTTTGTCATTTACCTGAATGCTAAAATCAACCCAAGCATTTCACAAATGGTTTCTGACAGTAAACTGTCATTTAAAAAAAAAAGTGAGCTGAAAGAGGGACAAAGTTGTAAAAATTCAAAAGCTGCAATGATAGATTGGTTTGCAGCTGGTTGAATACCTCTATATCTCCTACATACTCGGATGATATGTAACACTTGTTTGCTTATGTGACAAACAGGTTTAAAGTTTCTGTGGCCAAAACTCTTATAGAGCGAAACTAAACTTTCACACTCTGTGACAATATACAGTAAATACAACTGAAAGAAGACGCCAGTATGTGTTGAGGTATGCATTTACTGATCTGAACAGCGTTATCACTTAACAGACATCCATGTACTTGTTTAAAAAAATTATAATCAGTGGACAAATCAGTGCTCAAAGGTCACTCAGCTCTAAATCTCCACACTTAAAAAGAACTTTAGTAAAAAGAAAACCTAAAAAAAAAAAAGCATGTTTCTCTGCAGTTCTAACAGTAGAAATCAATATTTTAAAGTGTTTCGTTAACACATACACTCACCAGCCAGTTTTTTTAGGCACACCTGTTCAATGCTAAGTAAGCATACTTAATCCATACTGCTTCACATTGTTAACAGCAGCTCAACACTCAAATACTTGTTACAACCCCACAAAACAGTCATTCCAGCACCTTGTAGAATCCATGCTATTAAACAGTGAGCCAGTTCTGATGGGAGAAGTGGCTCCAACTCAGTACTAGCAAGGTGTACCTAACAACGTGGCCAGTAAGAGTAGATTATGAATAGGAAAACAATATCTACATATATACAGCTTGATATAGAAAGCCTTGATTGCCTTAACTGGTAATCTGGGCTTTCTGCTTCAGGCTTGAGAACCTTGAATTAAATACAAGAAAATATTGTGGCAAAGAGCAAAATGAGTGAAGTGGAACAAATCCAGCAAAAGAGAAACAGTGCAGAAAAGTGTTAATCTTGTGAATTCATAACTAAAAAAAAACTGATAAGTGACCAAACATAAAAGAATATGTGAACATTTGCTGCATCACTAACCAAAAACCTGTAAATTTCAGTGGAGTGAGAGAGAAATGGTGAGTAACGTTACTGCGTGGGTTTGGTTTAGTGGCATTCCTAACATAGTGACCAAGAGGTCTGCATATATAATGTTCTCTCAAATAGTGATCTAAACCTGGAGCGTCCTTTCATTAACAGATTTCATGATAATGGCACTGGTTTTAAACCTAAACTCTGAACACACCTCACTAAGCCATTAATCTCACATCATAGTACACCCCCGGCAGGCCTGTTCCTGTATTTGTTCAATCAGTGGATAAATAGGAGATATGTCCACCATAGTACTCTAAAGCCTTTGAGTTTAGTTGCACAGTGCTTATAATACAATACAAATTGTTTGATGCCAAACAAATAGTTTAAATACTGTAGGTTGAGTCATCCACAATGGCTGGCCAACAAACACAATTGTGAAGATTCTTCCAGAATGTTTTCTCAGCATTCAGTGTGTGTGTGTGGGTATGCGCACTTCAGGCCAGCACTTGTCTCTGGCTGCATGTCAACAGGTGTGGCAAGAAGTATGAGGCTGTGCCATCATCAGGGATGAGCTCCAGGAATTCTGCAGGGCTCATCTCCATAGCAACTACGACAAGCGTCTCTGTTGACAAAAAACAAGTCACATTAAACTCAAGTACACACACACACACACACACACACACACACACACACACACAACAAAGTCAATGAGATGTTACTTCCTGATTCTTCTAGTTTCTTTGGAAACATCAGGAAGTAATGTCCTGATATTTCTTTAATTCCCATCATAATATATTAATTTACAGAGGTATCTTGGGGTGTGCTCACACCAGTCTAACCAAGCCTGCTGCACCCTCAGAGTTCACTTTGTTTAATCAGGCTCATTACTGCTGGCTATGCTCTAGCAGGCCAGGGCACAGCTGGGCACATGTGTAATGTGAATTGCAATTCATTCCCCAGCACAGATCTCCAACAGTTTCCCAATACAGCCACCTCTGTAAAAACTGCTGCAAGTAATTAACAAATATGTGAGAAGACAGGTGTCACCACTTCCCCCAGTAAGCCATATAATGCATAAAATTATCAACCTGCTTTTCAAAAGAACCCGAGTGCTTTGAACAAGGAGAGTAAGTGATGAGTACTCTGAGCGGGATAGTCAAGTTGAGTGTGAATGCTCACCAGTGGAGGATTGGGAAGAGGATCATACACGGCAACAGTACCCAGTGTGAGTACACCTGTAGTCAAGTTTAATGGAGGCTTGGAACTTGTTGGTAAAGCTATATTTAATGTGCAGACAGCATTTAAGAAGCTGAATGACTGAATGCCTTTCTCTAGAAATGGGACAGAAGACCAACTTAGTTACTGTAGTTACTATTTACTGGGTTTTCTTGAGAACCACTTTTTCAAACAAGATGAATGACTGAATGAAGTCGCTTGGCACACAAAAACAAAGACCAAAAAGTAAAATAAAATCACGTCCAGCTATTTTTTTTAAGAACCAGTTTAAGTTTTAGGCCATAAAACTGTTGAAACCGTTTGAAGATCTGGACTAAGACGACTTCATTGCTTGTAATTTTAATATTGTCCTCTACAGTTTAAATGATTCAAATCTGTTACCTGAGCATGTAATCCATTATTACCTACTGGTTTCTGAATAGCTGAGGATGTGACTTAAAGTAGGGATTTAATGTGAATTCATTCCAGTGTCAAAAATGTTGTCAAACTTGCCAGATGGCTTTGCCACGTAATAAAATTGTAAGTCTGAACAAAATAAGGTCATCAGTGAGTCATGACTGACAAAAAGCACAGCGAACCCTGATTGTTTTAAACGAAAGTGAAAGTTCTTTGGGAAAAATATTTCTACCTTTGAGAGCAGCCAGGAGGATGCTGTTGTCTGCGGCCGCTCTTGTGCGATCACAAAGCTCTGGGAGGAGCTTTTGCCACCATAGTGCCTGCAGAGATAAGACATGTGTTTGAGACGGGAGTCGAGCTAGGCGCGAAATTAAAAATAAACGAAAAAGTGTAGCTACAGATTTCAAATGTAAGACCTGTGATCAGTACAGACCATGTTTTTCTCTTGTAACTGGTGATTGGCGTAGGGTATGATCGCTTGAGGACATCTGTCCAGCAACTTCTCAATGCTCCTATCGTACTGCCCAGTTCTGGTAGCGCAGAGGAGGTGCAGGCTGAAGCCCCATAAGGTTTCATCTGACAGGCGCTCCAACAGAGGCACAACAGAGCCCACAGACAGGGATGGACCACACAGCAGAGACTGCACACACATACAGGAACACTTAAAATTACAATTACAGAATAACAGCAGCTAGATTTTAAATCAGACAAGCTCTCTCATTTAATTCATGAATACCAGACACAAGTCCACAAGAAGAAAAAGAAAGATAAATAAACTGCTGTATGTCACCAAGTTCACCACTGATAGCACAGATAAAATGTTTTCTCTTCAAATGTCACTGATCTACATATTTGTTGAGACAAGATCACAGGCCATGGAATGCATGATGGCCCAGTATTACTATAAGTTCCAGTAATGGCCGTGAATAGGGCCTCACCCTACGAGGAATGCAGCCATCAATTATACACCTGGCATCGGCATCAGCAGTCATGCCTCGGTTCCTGACTGTCATTGTTAGTGTTGTTGGTATGTGGTCGGCTGGCGACTGAAGCTGCAGCCGTAATGTGAAACTGCATTAAACTCTGGACCGGTCTGCCGTGTGATGTTTACAGTCACACATCCAAAGCTGTTACTTCAATAGTCAGTTGAAGATGGCTCCAAAAACCAGCTCCCAAATTTATAGCAGAAAGAGGTCTTTTCACACCCGAGTAGAAGAAATTGTGTTTCCTGCACAGGCTGGGCAGCAATTCAATGATGTCTCAGTGGCTGTGTCAGTCTGTTACACAGTTAGATCCATATATATTTAGACACTGACAGAAGTTTTGTTTTGTTTTTTACCCGTTTACTGAATTTGAGTGTATCTACATTCATATTGGATGAAGGGTTTAGAAGCTTCAGCTTGTTAACATGTGCCAGCCTCTTTTTAAAGTAATTGGACAATTAACTCGAATGCTATTTCATGGACAGGTGTGGGCAGTTCCTTTGTTATGTCATTATCAATTAAGCAGATCAAAGGCCTGGAATTGATAGTTGTGGTTTTTTTGCTGTAAACAGACAACATGCGGTCAAAGGAGCTCTCCATGGAGGTGAAACAAGCCATCCTTAAGCTGCGAAAACAGAAAAAAACCCATTTGAGAAATTGGTACAATAGTAGTGATGGTGTGATGAAGCCCCCTGAATGTGACAAATCTTTTCGGCCAACTGGTTTGCCAAAAGGCAGATCACACAAAACAACGTTTAACAGCTCATTTGGATATGCTGACATCTGCTGGTCATTCCATGTACAGCAGCCCTGCTGTGCTAATACAAGGGGCTTACATAACAGTCGATATATAAATGTAAAGATGTATCAATTGTAGAATACCCATATGAGGTCCTGTATAATATAAATATATACATACACACAGTCACACCTAATCCTAACCCTTACTAACCATGAGACTGATTTAAGACTTATTATTGGGCTATAGCATGTCAAAATGCTCCCTAACTGCTAATATTATATCGCCTTTTCGGTTGCTCCATAATTTGCTTACAATCTCCGTGCACTCTCGTGATGATCCTCAGAAACACCTCAGATCCAGTTCACGCAAAAAACTAATTTTCACATCTTTTCAACAGCTGAAATCACATAACGAGGCACATCATTTCAGAGAGTCATTGGTCACATGATATTCTGAAGAACAATACGGGCTTCATTTGGACACGTCCCCTTTACTCGACACAGGCCTCGCGGGCTTCAGTGTCAGATGTAACATCACTACTACAACAGAGGTGGCAAAATCTACAGTTTGGTACATCCTTTCTACGGTGAGGACAAACCCTTTCACAACAGCCAACCAAGTGAACAACACTCTCCAGGAGGTCGGCGTAGCGATGTCCAAGTCTACCGTAAAGAGAAGACTGCATGAAAGTAAGTACAGAGGATTCACTGCGAGGTGGGAGCCACTCATAATCCTCAAGAATACAAAGGCTAGATTGGACTTTGCTAAAAAAAAAACATCTAAAAAAAGCCAGCACAATTCAGGAAAAACACTATTTGGAAAGATGAAACCAAGATTAACCTGTACCAGAATGATGGTAAGTAAAATTTATGGAGAAGGCGTGAAACAGCTCATGATCCAAGGCGGAGGCAGTGTGATAGCTTGGACATGCATGGGTGGTAATGGCACTGAGACACTAGTATTTATTGATGATCTGCCAACAGCCAAATAAATTCTGAGGTGTTCAGAGACACACTGTCTGCTCCAATCCAACTAAATGCAGTCAAATTGACTGGGCCATGTTTCATAATACGGATAGACAATAACCCCCAAAATACAGCCAAAGCAACCCAGGAGTTTATTAAAGCAAAGAAGTGGAATATTCTTGAATGGAAAAGTCAGTCATCTGATCTTAACCCAAGTGAGCATGCATTGCACTTCTTGAAGACTAAACTTCAAAACAAACAAACAGCAGCTGCAGTGAAGGCCTGGACGAGCATTAAAAAGGAGGAAACCCAGCATCTGGTGCAGTCTGTGAGTTCTAGACTGTCATTGACAGCAAAGGGTTTTCAAAAGGTTTTCAAACAAGTATTAGAAATTAACATTTTATTTTCAGTTACTTTTGAGCACCTGAAATGAAGGGACTGTGTTTAAAAAAAACACTTTAGTTCCTCATATGTTTATACAATCTTTTTGTTCAACCCACTGGATTAAAGCTGAGAGTCTGCACTTCAGCTGCATCTGAGTTGTTTCATTTAAAATTCATTGTTGTAACACAGAAGCAAAATTAGAAAAAAGTTATCTCTGTCTAAATATTCATGGACTTAACTGTACTGAATCTATGCAGTCAAAGCAGACTTTAGAAAATACCTGCAGTTTGTGCAGCGCCTCCAGGTGTTGGGAACTGGTAATGTGTGTTGGACTTAGAAGAACGAGCCATGGATACAAACCACCGTAATGAGAGCACGAGTTGATCTGGAACAGACACAAACATGGGAGCAGCTGATTGGATGAAACTCATGTCTTTAAAATGTGGTTAATGAACAAATTAAAAGAATTGGGGGGGGGGGTTGTGTTACTAAACAGAGACCACCAAGTAGCCATACCAGGTCATCAGCGCTCTTCAGTGACTTGCGCTTTGGAGTTGTGTGTTTTTCTGACTTTGTATTTGTTAGACGGTCGATGTAGACAGAAGCCAGCCGGAACAGAAGCTCTTGAATGACAGCGTCGTTTGATGATGCCATGAGCATCGCTTCCCAGAAATCGACCTGCAGGCTGCTCTCACAGCCCAGCTCCTAAAAGTGTAGAAAGCATCAAATTCAGCAAAACTGAAATTAATTCTACATCCAAGTGTAGAAAGGCAGTAATACAAATCAGCAGGTTGATATTCTAGCCTCCAGGCACTGCACTTCCAGGTGCCAATGGTACCTTGAATATGTGATCTGCGTCTTCTAGCTTAACTTTGCTGTTCTCATGTAAAGCCACCATGGCAGCCACCAGCAGTCCAGGCTGAGAGTTGGCCATCTGGCGGGTTAAAGCTGTGGGATAAACACGTCCATGCTGGTTTGCACATCCACCATAGAGCAGCAGCCTCGGCTCCTCGATAAACCCGTACACCAGCAGCATCTACGCACAGAATGGAAATGGATCAACTTTCTTTATTTTGGTCCATTTTGTGTTGCAAAATACATAATATAGAAAAAAATATGGACATACAATTTTTAAAAAAAGAAAAAAAAAGCAATATTATGTAGCAAACTTTGACCTTGCACTGCGCCTTGAGTAGTTAGTACACCAAAGAAAACAAGTGAAATCCTGACCTCAGCATGTCTCTCCATCAGCTGTGTGTACTGCTGCAGGTCACCCAAACGCAGCATCATGGTAGCCATGGTGATTGTTAGTGAAACCGACACGCCCACAGAGTTCTCCAGATTTTGTAAAATTTGCAGCGTCCGAGCAGGACTGACATTTATCATGCAGGAGCTGGCGCACACACTTACGAGCATTAAATGCTCTGATTGGCTGAAAATGTCAATGACCTCATCAGCTGCTTCCTACAGGGAAAGAAAGATTAAAAAGGTTTCTTCATTTTCATTCCCCGTCTCTTTTGATTCAATATTTGATATTTTTTTGTTCTCTTACTAATTTCTTAAGGTTTTTTGTGCATATTTGTCATGTTTAAAACAAATTTTAATATTTGACAAAGACATCCTAAATAATTACAAAATGGTTTAAAATGATTATTTAAATTATTAAGGGAAAAAAGCTGACCAAACCTGCCTGGCCCTGTGTGAAAAAGTAATCTCCTCAACTTGTTAAATCATGCTCATTTAGATTTTGTGTACCTGACTGAGGGTCTGCTCTGAGTCTTCTAACAGGAAATGTTTAAGGTAAAACAGGAAGCCAGGGCCATAGGAGGAAGGGCTGCCCGGAAATGGCCGATTCCTGGACATGACCTCTGTGAGTGACAGACCAGACATCCTGTAGTAGGGCAGAGCAAGGTGACACTCCTTCTGACTTCCCCTTAGAGAAAAGAAGAGATTAAAATTTTTGCTGAAACAAATTTTAATAAAATAGCCAGAAAATACAAAAACTGAAGGCAAAGGTGTCTAACAGAGTAAAATCTCATTGACTGAACATATTTAAAAACCCATAGAATGTTATTATCAATGCAGAATGTGCATGGACCTTAAACTTTAAAGGCTAAAAATAACAGAGGCTTTATCAGTGCCCTCATTAACCATTAAATTAAGGTGTATTTAGGTTATTTTGTCAGCGAGTTAAGCGAGTGAACATATTAAGGAGACAATTTCTACACATTCAAAGGGATATTAGCCCTCTAACCTGCCTGCAGGAGAGGTTGAGTGTTACCTGCTGAAACTGTCTCCCAGTTGGGCACAATTCTCCCTCAGCGCCTCCTCCAGCACTTGTCGATCTGTCCTGTGGTCTGCTGGGCCACCTGGGCCCGTCTGTTGCTCGTCTGATGCGTGTAGTAGAGCAGCACGCAGGAGGAGGTGAGCTTCGCTGAGGAGGTGTCGCAGACTCTGGGCCTGTGGGTTGGTCTCCGCATAACGCTGACTGTACTCAACCTGAAAAACACACACAGACAAATCACAAGTTACTGCACAGCAGATCTGTATTTGTTTAGTTTTTCATATTCATCATCAACAGTTGCGCAACACACAATTCAGGCAAATGAGAGTTACCATCTCCTGGTAGAGAGTAAAGGGGGGGACGGTGTCCACAACATAGACGTTCCATCCATGTCCCGCTGCACTGCTTTCTTTGGTAGAAGACATTGTCCACCTCCTGCTCCTGAGATCAAACATTACACAGCAACATATAGAAAAATTAGCTTTGACCATTGAGTCACAACATACACAGGAAGAATCCTGTACTTATACTCACCTTTTTTGTGATCTATTGTAGATATTTTAACTATAAAAAAAATACCTTTACAGGACACCAACAAGACAGTACAGACACACACAATAAACTAAACATTGCACAACAAGAAACAACCAACCAATAAACAAACAAGATATTCCCAGGAAAGAAAAACGTTTTGGATGAAAAACAACAAAAACAAACATATCCAAAATACACTGGATGGGAAACAAAGTGCATATTGCTGAAATGCAGTACTACATTTTACAAATTCAAACAAACTGTTAAGATGGGCACACACTAAACAACTGTCAGAATGATTATAAGGACATAATCTAGCCTATAAGACCACATCTGCTTCGTTTGCTCTCAGTTAGTTTTTAGAACCAATTATTGCCTGTTGGTCTTTAAACAGGTTTATCATTTGACACCAACGAGTACAATGGTAGCCTGGGAGACTGCAAGTTCCCCTGGCTCCTCGCTTAGTAACACTGCAGTAGGTCTAGATTGATACACCACTTTCCATTTAATTATTAGTTATTAATGATGTTTTTGTCCTGTCCTCCTCCCCTGCCATCTGGTAAACTGCAGATTATACCTAATTTTTTGGCACATTTAAATCACGTGAAGCTACAGATAGACAATTATGATCGTTTAGCTCTCTACATGCGCTGTGCTTCACACTTCACAGCACAAGCATTTGTTAAGTGTCTGCCCAGCTTTAACAAACAGTTAGTGAACAGGGTAACAGGAGCTTCATACCAAGGGTATGTTGAGGTGTTTGTTACGCGGTGAGGGGCTTGTGTGTGCGCATCTGTGTCAGTCAAAGAGAAAGAGTTACAGGAATCCAGGAACCTCTGTGATAAAATTGTCTTTTTAGGTCAATTTTAACACGATTAGTTTGTGAGAAAAAAAAGACACAAACACACACCGAAGGCAGTTAGGCAGGTTACCATGGCTAGGTTTAGAAACTAAAACAGGAAGTGCTGTCTCTTTTAGACCAAGCTGCAAAACTCACACAAACACTTTAATCTATTTGTTTTTTTAAACAGAAATGACTGACTGCATGCTGTCACAGGGTTTCTGAACTTCTTCACAACACATGCAACTTACTTGCTTAACGACCTTTTCTGCTAAGCAGTTCTTTATTTCTTATGAATCCAAAAAAAGTGATTTTAAATTTTTATATAATTTTATATTTGCCTTTCTTTATTTTCTATATCAAACGCCATGATCACTAAGTTCTTATTAATGAAATAATATGTTGTTTGTGATTTTAGGTTAGGCTTTTGGTATATTTGCATTTCTTTCTGTCTGTCAACACGATAGCTGGAAAAGTTTTGAATGGATGCTGATAAAAGTTAGTAGAGTCGGGTCATGTTAACAATACGTTCAAATTCTGCCTTACATCCACCAAGGTCCTTAAAATCAACGCCATGATTTATTGGTTGACAAAAAGCTTATAACTAAGAAACTATGATTCTTACAAGTGTGGTATGTATTGTCAAAATATAGAAAGTACCGTATAAGTATTTAAAATATGTAAAATTTTAACCTCTGACCTCTCTTTCATGATCAATAGATTGATCTGAAGGTTACACGGCTTTTAAAAACTATGTTTCTTAAATAAACTTGTGATCAAAAATTAATTATACTAAAAAATGAATTGAATCCCACACATGTCCTATATTAACATAAAAAAATTAGGTTTCAGCAGGGCAAATAACAAAAACCTTCACTCTTTGCTTATTTTTGCTGCACTGCAAACTCCTTAAAGTACATTTAAAAAGAACAGAGATATACAAATGTACCGAAAATACAACACTATTACCTTAAAGAGTAAATACTGCTTAGAAAGTGACCTCCCTTGGTGGAGGTTTGTGTTCTTGGAGTGCTTTTAGTTTTTTAATGGAGTTCCTCTAACCTCTACACGGAAGCAAAGAAGAATCATTTAGTCTTGTAACATAAGAGAAACAAGGGTTACAGAAGGGAACTTTATAAGGATTTCATTTGAGAACAAGAGTGTTTTCTCGCTGTTGCAGCTCGGCCTGAAAGTGACAACAAGGATGGGGGTTGGATGGGTTTTGGGTTTGTCTTACAGTAAGGGGCGTGATAGAAGGCTCTCCAGAGCTGGCGTGGTTGCGGGATCAATTCCCACCGCCAGGAAAATACCAGTCAGCATGTTGTGTTCTTTCAACTCGCTATAATAACAACACACACGTACACACATACAGTAAACAGGCTCATAAATGTTCAAATGTTTGTGCGTACATGCATGCACATGCAAGTAACTGCAGGGAAGTATCTGAGGTCAAACCTGAAAAAGCCTTTAAAAATCAAAAGGTGTACAAATCAACATGGCGGCGTGTGTGTGTGTGTGTGTGTGTGTGTGTGTGTGTGTGTGTGTGTGTGTGTGTGTGTGTGCAACTTACAGGCCCCTGCGCTGCGTGCTGCGTTCGGTCTCCTCCGATGTCTCTGCGTCAGCGGCAGAGAGCAGGATGACGTGGCGCCCGTACACACACATCGACCGCAGGCCGATAAAGAGCTGCATCCTGAGCGCACAGACCTCCAGGCTGCAGGGTGGGCAGGCCTTACAAACACACACACACACACACACACACGTGTAAATGTTAAATGTGTTCTCATTTACAGACATGTAATAACGATCCATACAGATATTAGCACCACCAACTGGATCTCTGGAGTGAGGGGAGCACTGAGGCTGAACTTTACAATTAGTGAAGCTCATTTAAAAGAAATACTGTAAATGGCTAGAACAGTGCCAGGCTCATACCTTCATGGTTGTATCGATGTAGGGGTCTTCAATCCTGGCTGCTAGAGCTGCACATCGTACTGTAAAACACTGCAATGCACTCCTACCAGCCACACAGAGAAATGTACTTGTAATCCACAAAGAAAGTAAAAACCACAGACCAACAACTTTTCTATATTTGAATTTAATTGGAATATCATGGAAATAAGGCTTGATGGGTTTGATGAAAAAGGTTTTCTATCTGATGTTTGGTGAACTGTTGAATTTAGAGCCCTATTTTTTTGAAACCCTGTAAAATGTAATTATTTAAGTGGAAAAAATCCAAGTAAAACAGTGAGCACCAACTGCTTCATGCCTCCTTCAGGGCTGCAGACATACTTTGTTATGACGTGCAACAGGTGGTCTGTTAGCGCCGCCTCCAGGACCTTCTCTGGATACTGATATGCTGACAGGAGCTCAACTCCACCCTTCAGACTGTACAGGTAGCCCATGGTGGGGAGGGAGAAGAAGCAGAACACACACGACGGTTCGTCGGGAGACACTGACTGGTTACCTGGGGAGAGAGTAGCAATCCCTCAAACAATTATTGGGCAAAAACACACACAAGGACAAAGAAAAAGGATTATTTTTTACAACATGAGCAAACTGCACCGAAATGTGAACATGCTGTAGAAATACCACAGAGATATCTCTATAGCAATGCAGCTTAACATGCACTCATCACGGGCATGAATGTCATGGTATGACACTTCACTGAAATGTTTTTTAAAGTCATTAAGGATGTGTGCTGTGCAATCATTTCACACTAGAGCAAAACAAAGAGTTCAAAACATCATTAAAAGTCCAAAATTACCATGAAATTCATGCCTGTGATGACTGAATGTAAACTCCTGAACAGACTACAATGTCTAAGAAAAAAAAAACATCTCTAATGCCATTTCTCCTCATTTCAAAACAGATCATCTCGCACTGTTAACTTGTAGCATCAGCTACTGTTTCTTCACTCCAGTCAAGAAACCTGCATCTTGTCACAAAGCACCGACACTGATGTGGTACTCACCGGTGAACAACGGGTAAAGCTGCAGGGAGTGAAGCTGCATCTCATCCACGCTGCATCCTTGAAAGAACTCTGGAGAAAAGCGCCTGCAGGACAGGAGGGAGTTCAGTCAAACCTCAGCTGGGAGAAATATTCTTAAGGAACAAACTCAGAAGTGCAGACACACCTGAAAAGAACGTAAGAAAGTGCATACTGCCCTCCTTCTTCCAACCCGGTTTTTTCAATGCTGACTGGGATGTCGCAGTCTTTAGCTCGATCGCCAAGTAACTCCTGGTGTCTCGGAACGACCAGAAAGTCAGCCTGGTCTTCCAGATATTCCGCTGTGCATGCAGAAAGATCACAGATCGCATATCACAGATCACAGATCACTCCTACATTATGTTACTTTATGTTGTTTTCTTAGTATTAAATCTGTAGAATAAAAACAAAAAGAATGCTTGAGAACTCTGTAAAAGTGTCTAATTGTCAGCTTTAGCAATGTAAGTCATATTCATAAAGGTTTCTCTACTCATCCCTTTCTGGTTAAATAGAAAAAAAAAAATCACCCCAAAGCCACGACTTAAAACACATTATAGAGAATTTACATGTGTGCCGTTACCACTTTTATTTGTGTCCAGTGGTTCCTCCAGGGTTTGGGGTTCAGAGGTTTCATCCAGTTTTAATATCAAGACTTCCAGCTCTCCTTGCACAGCCACATATGTGTCGCACAGCGCCACCTAGCGGTCAAAATATTTAGGAAAAAACAAAAAACAAAAAACAAGGAAATATGCTTAAGTTGGAAATTTCCCAGTACTACAGAAATTTTGTTCTCTTTCTCTCATTATGCAAATGCAAGCTATCCACTCAGAAGAAGCTTACATTTTTAAATATAAATAGGTGCAGTGAACATGCTTGATATAACAGTTTGACACAGTCACAGATAAAAATAAGTGAAGAAAAGCACCTGCTTAGGTGTGATTTTTGGAAGGTGCAGGATGACGGAGCGTTCAAAATCCAGGACGGAAAGATTCTGGCTGGAACTTGAAGACTGAGCTGTGGGTAGAAAACAGGCCTACTGAATTGAAGCTTGTTAGTCCCAGTTCACATCTAATGTAAACTCTTTTCTATATGAAATCTAATACACAGGGCTCATTGTAAGACATCCTTCTCTGATCCCTGATTTGTAGATAGTTGCGATACAAAATGAGTGGTTGACTGAAAATATCTTAATAAATTCATAAATGTGTGTTTTTTTTAGTTACCTTGACTCTGACCACAGCGCTGCCGAGTGTTTGGCCAGCTGCTCTGAAGACTCTGATTCTCCTGATTTTCCTCCCAAAGAAACAAACATTATTCCAGTGTAACATACTGTGTAGGTTATCAGTGAGTCTGCTCATTTTCGATGAAAGACGTTACCACAACATTTGATCTTTTTACAGCCAGCTATTAAAATAAATGGTGCTAAGCTGCCATCTTAACAAAACCTTGTAAAGGTACTCACTGTATTTGGAAAATGCTTTAAAATCTTCTAAAAAGAATGCAAACTATCGACAGTATGTGTGGAAAAAAATCTTTATGTCCAAAACGTCCATATTATTTTGAAGAGATATTATTTATAGCAGGGATGTTAAACATAAGGCGTGGGGGCCTGAATTGGCCCATTAAAGACTCCCATCTGGCACACTGGACAACTTTGGAAAATTTTAATGAAATATAGAGCTTTTTTTCCCCTTAACTTGAGCACTCAAAGCACCGTATCACATGAGAGGAAGGCCAAATCCCAACAGAGACGCTTAAGAATCACTGAAATTAATGTGGAAGGTATTGTGGAGCAGCAAACAAAGGTTGAAGCACCTTGAAATCGACCCTTATCAGAGAGAAGCTACACCGGTTTGCACAAAAAAAGTAATAAAAACTTAAATAAACAGTCTTCAACAAATTAAAGACATTATTGAATTGTACATTCAAATCCAGATAAACCCCATAACATCAATAAAGTGGGTAAACTTTGAGAGTTGAGTTCTTACAAGGTTCTGCTGGTTGTGTTGTCTCAACGTAAAGAGAACCAGAGTGTTCTCAGAACCAACCAGCAGGTCTCCTCTAACCGGGCAGCAAGACATGGCAATGGGCCGCTCTGACAGAGGGATCTCAATAATCTCCATCTGCACTCCACCCCACACAGACGCTCCACCCAGCAAGTGGCCCAACAAACGAACCCCAACACGAGACTTCTCCTCTGCCTGAACAGAGAGCAAACAAGCCATTAACATATTTCACAGTGTGTAATTAGGAAACAGTAATATACATGACAGCTGCAGACTGCCTTTGGTGGAATATAATTTGCTTATTTCTTCTTGCTCTCAGCATAATTTATGCATAACTATGCACATGTTTATACGCTCTTTATACCATTTGACAGTCTGTCTATAGGTAAGCTTGGACATCTGACCATTGAGACTGATTGATGGTGAACTCAATTTGAAGGTTTTGTATAGCGTACTGTGCTATGAAGATAACAGGACGTACAGTTCAAATGAAGACAATTAGCTAGAGAGCTAGAACAATCTGACAAGAACATCTGACTATCAGTTACAAAAAATTCACAGTCAAAATCTGAGAGATTGATTTTTCTCACAAAAGCTTATTATATTCCTTAGTTTAATCACATTAAAGCAACATAAGACTTTATGTATAGAATCATAATTCAACTCATTTGCAATGAGCCGAGTCAAGTTTGCCATTCCAAAGAAACACATTGGAGGTGATCTGCATCCATCAGAGCAGACTGATCGACTGACTGATTATGTGTTAGCATCTATCTGCATTCATAATCTAGATGGTAGTTATTTACAAACCTTTGCTACTCTTTGTGAGACTGACTGCAGTCATTTCTAGGTGGACTGCAACTGCTTGGAGACAGGTTGCATACCACCAAAACGAGGTAATCCAAGTTAAAGGTGGTGCGTATTCAACCTCTGGGCAACCAGTTGGTCATTGCAACTACTTGCAATCTGCCGCCGAATGACAAATCACCTCGCAACCCCTCGCAGCCACAAGGAGGTTTCTGTCCTATTTTTACTCTTGGGTGATTTGGACTCAAGATGGTTCTTGTGTACCTGGTAACGCCAGTTGGTGTAGGCTCTCAGGTAGGTGGCATTGTTCTTTTCCTCAATGGTCACCAGGTAGTCTCCTAGAAGTGAATGAGCACAGAGGAGGCAATGATAAAACCCAAGTTTTTTAAGTGTCTAGTGTCTTTGTTTTTGATGCCTTTCCAGCCTACGCTGTCATCACTTGAAGCCATTTTGCTCACATATGGGAGACAGACAGCAAAAAAGTACATGTCAGTACCGCTATGAAGTACGGAGGGTAGAGGAAGACAGGATATGTCTTTACCTATCTTGCTATGCTGGATGCTCCTCACAGCGCCCATGGTGGAAAAGCGGCAGATGAGGGGGCAGCCCTCCACCTCCAGATTGTACACCTCCACCTGGATTCAGTTCAGCACAACACAGTCAGTCTACTACAAAGACTTTTCATCACTAAGGAGCTGACTAATAACTGCTTAAGTAAGATGAGGAAGACAAAACATCAATAACAACCTTTGAGCATGATGTAATTCAATCAATCAATTCAAAACACAAAACTGACTATTTTATCTTATTTTGCCTCGCTACCACCACTGAGTCATTACTAAAATAAATACATTTTTAAAAAGGTCACAAACTGTAAACATAAGCACATTAAAGCAACCTTGCATCCTCCAGTCGCCACCACAAAAAGAGCTCCACCTCCACAGCAGACCAGTCCGGGTTCCTTCTCCACCTGAGCCACAGAGAGGGAAAGCAGTGAAGACAAGCGTAGGTAATAAAACACGGCTGACACGGGATCAGCGTCAGTCAGGTTTCACGTTACCTGCACAATCTGCTGCGAGGAGAAAGGATGGCAGTTGTAGACGTGCACCATGTTTGGTCTTCTTTTGGCGAGAGGACTCTGTACAAGGTGGAAATAAAAATAAAAAAAACATTAGTTAAGGTGCTTCATTCTTACTTTATCTATGTTTCTCAGAGGCTTCATCCATCAGGGTAAACAGGACTACTACAAGAAAAGGGATGCACTTAGTCTCAGGCGCTGGATTGTTTATTGATGAGGACTGATGCCATCTGGAAGGTTTTTCCTTTATCTAACACATTGGGCTATTTACATACTTGCACATATAATTCTTGTGGAGTTTTTTTTCTTACTTTTTACACATAAACATCATATCACACACACATGAATTTCACACAAAAGTGTCCTTCCTCCATTTCTTTGGTAGATATTTGTTGGCATTTACTAGAAAAAGTTGTTTTTTACTGATCTGCAGGTCTGCGTCACAATTTAACCTACTTTTGACAAGTGAGTGAGGCTAAAAACTCTTTCTGCAGACTTTCTCTCAAACTTTAACATCAGTCAGGGGAGGGGGAAAAAGCTAAACTATCGCAATTACATCTCAGAGGATTGCAGGAACAACACGGTTGTAATAAAGGTCAAAAACACACTACAAACCTCTATATTCAAGCCTGGATTTCTAGCAGTCCATGTGGGCCCGAAGCAGGGCTGTGGTCATCCCTGTGTGTTATTTCTGTAATCGATATCACATGCAGCAGTCTTGTGAGCAGCAGCAGCCCCCGATTGTCTCATTTCACATCACATGAGCTCTTCGATCGACTATTTTCGTCCTTCTTACTTTTTTGACTTTCTACATAAAACATGCGACAGACGTTTTCCGTCGTGAAGTCGTTTTTCTCGCTGCTTCTCCTCTCTTCCTACTTGAGCTTCGCTGCTGCAGTTTATTGATTTCACGCCGCAAATAAAGAGGAAGTGAAACGTCAACCACAACAATCCAGCGCCCGCCCTTTCCTGGTTTTGATTGGCTTACGAGCCTGCTTGTATTGCGTTCGACTTTTTTATTGGTTATTAAGCTGTCATAAAGTAAAGGGGCTGGTTCAGAATTTTTGTTTTGTTTTTAGTTTTGTCTTTTCTGTTAAATATTTGTTGACATTTTTCATATACTTTCGTGACTTCTTGTAACACATTACCATTCTGCAGATAGTATCATATATCACAGTATCGCATAGCAGTTTGCCTCCTCCATGCAGGTTAGAGTATGAGTCCTGAGAGACAGAGGCACCACCAAGGAGGGCCACGGGGGGGCACTGGCCACCCCTCAAAATTTGCTGGTCCCCCCAGTAAGATTGTCTTATGCTGGTAATAATTTTAATAAACGTGAGCACAAGAGAGAGGAAGACACCCTGCAATGAGTTGAAACATTAACTTGTTTTTTTTTCCTGATTATAGAATTTTTGTCATTCGCATTGTGTCACTTTGTATGTTCCTCACGATTTCCTGGTGTCACCCTCTCCCCTCCGCTGCACCCCTGCACTCTTCTGTTTTGGGTGTGCCAACCCAATATTTTTAGTGGCCCCCACATGGCCACCCCATGAAAAAAATTTGGAGGCCCCCCTGCTGAGAGAGACCTCTTACGTCAATAAAAATAATAACTAAACTATTAAAGTAAAATAACAAATTAAAAATTTAAATTAAAATTCAACACTGCAGATTCGTCTTCACAAGTGATCCTTACTATTTTAATGTATCAAATAAAGCACTTTTACCAAAGCTGGAATGTCACTGTCTAAAGTGAGTCTAATTATACTGTGAATGTCACATCAGCACCAATTCACCCATCAGTCAAATGTGAAGCAACACTGGTGCTGATTGATGTGAAGTTGTAACTCAGGCCAATGGTTGAAAGAACATTACAAATGAAACCTTTTGTCATTATCAAGGATTTATGTTCACATTGGTGACAGAATTATTTCATTATGTATTTATTTTGTAACTAGGCAGATCAGATCAGTCTTATGATGCAGTTTTAGGTGAATGGGAAGAAAACAGGCAATGTTATATTTTATAGAATCAATAATCAACTTCCAAAGGATGAAAATTAAATAAAAGAAAACATTTAACAGATTTGAACATGACAGCAGATATCCAAAGGGAGGCTACCATCATATCTGCCCTCTACCCTCTGTATCTGTAGATAACCTATAAAGGGGCACCAGATATGTGAATCAGTGATTGATTACCTATGTGAAAGAGTGACTCTATCTCTCAAGAGACAGTTGCAAATATTTCAGAAGTCTTTTGGCACCGTTTTGCCTGGTAATACATACATTTTTCTTTCTATTTCCTCTCTGCCTACTCTTGAGAACTACTTGTGGCACACTATTAACTATTTCTATAAATTCCATCAAATGACTTCTAGGTTTAAAAGACTCAGAACAAAATAATTTCCCCATATTTGGAAAAGCAGTTTCTCAGATGAAATACATAACATACAGTGCAGATTAGTACTGTATGCCAGTAATGTTTCTATAGCCATTTAAATGTATGCCTTTCAAAGCTTAACATTAGTGGGGTACAGGTAGTGCTACTTTGGAAGGAACAATTTTAGTTTGTGGCCTTCCATCGTCCTCCACAAGATGGCATCGCCCCTTCTTAAATACGATATGAGCATTCACAGCTGTTGCCCAGTAATACCAGTACTTAGATATTGTGATGGGGAGAGCACAAAGAGCCTTGTGCGTTTTGGGATCAGCCCTTCTTCAGGGATTGTTGCTGATTCGTTTACGTTTGTTGATCTCTTGATGAATTGATTTGCCATATTTTGTAACTTAAAAATCTGTCAACTTTTGTTCCAATCAAAAAGTGTAACGTGAGGCGACAAATACAACAAACAAACAACAAAGCAGAACAAAAACTCACGTATAAAGTTAAGTTCTGGCTTTAGGTTTTAGTTCAAGACGGAAGTCTTTTATTTTGAAAGGAAGATGATTTCGCCTGAAAGTAGCAGACGAAACATGAAAGTTAGGGAGACCAGGTGGAAACGTACATTTAATTAAGTTATCTTGTTCACATTGTAAACTTCAATTTTAGAAAAATAGAATTAATAACTTAAAACTTTAGAGTAGGCTAATGACTATTTGCAGGTTGATTTTTTTCAGCACCTTTTTTGTCCAGGTTTAAACTTAATTTGGAAAGGCGCCAGGATAATTAGCATGTAAATTATCAGGATGTCTAAGCCGGAGTGCTAACTGGCTACTGCGTTCGGAAGTTTTGTAGCCTTTTAAATATTTTACTTTTAAAAAATTATATAGTACTTTTTTTCAGAAATTAACCACATAAACTTGAAAATTTCCCCTTTGCTCTTAATACATCGCAAATGGCGCTAACTGTACCACCTGCAAGTGACTCAATAATCAAGTCTGCAACCCGATGGCCATAATTAAATTTAACTTGCACCCAAAAACCCGAAAAGCCTTGTGTAACCTAAATGTTTAATGATATTTTAATCGGGGTTTTATTTAGATCATAATTTAAAAGAAATGGCGGTGCAGAGAAACAGGAACGCCTCTAACCATCACAGCGGATAACACGCAGACTCAGCACACGGGCTCCTTTAATTTCTGACAGAGCAGGACACCCTTCAAGTCCTGTTCAGCCAATTAGCACCACCTTGATTTGCATTTGCCCCGCCTGGTCCTGCCACAGCATCAGAAGGTAACTTTAAGGTAGCCAGCGAAGCGCCACTTTTACATCCCTTTTAATTGGCTCTAGAGAAAATAAAACGAAGACGCGTGCTGTAGTTGTCTCCTGCGGTGCTGACAGGTACTCCGGGGTCGGGGCTTTTCACTGACTGTAGCTGAGGGGCGAGCAGTAACTGAAATGGATGATGCCATGCGCCCGCTAAGACTACAGAGTCCCAAAACCAGGGTGCTGTAATCAGTACTCTGGCAGTGGGGGTCTCCTATCAGCTTTGCATTACATCCCCAGCAGATGTGCAGGCTGCAGGCAGCAGCCCGTCTTTGTCGCTCTGCAACTCTCTCAAGGTAAGACTGGTGTATGGGCACTTTTACCTTTAGGATTATTTGTTGCAAAAAAAAAAGAAAGAAAGAAAAAGAAATAGAGTAAAGCTCCGGAGCAGCTTAACCATTTAAATCCCTTCTAATCGCTGCACTGAACTAGTGTGCATGTTTGAACTGCTAGGAGTTAAGAGTTTGTGTGCTTGGAGGTGAAAGTGAAACAGAAGTGTTTTGCACTCACTTCTTTAACTTCTTTTGCTGTTTTTCTCAATTGCTTTTTAAATGTAACTATTAAGTCACAGTTATTGCAGGACACATTCAAGTTACATGACAGAAAAACTTCCTCACAAAAATCCCTCAAACACTGGATGTTTTTTTTTAATAACATCTGAGGACATTTTGCTGCATTTAGCAAGAAAGATGAAACTGCAGAACTGCTAAATTCCACACAAGTAATAACTAGCTGTAAATTATCCTGGGTGCATATCTGCAGTCATGTTTTATGGCTAGAAATTTGTAAAACAGAAATATGTTGGCTCAGAGCTCATGAAAGCATTTCAGAGATTCAACCAGGGGTGTAAAATTAAACCCAAGACACACACCTTTAAGCATGAAACAACTCTTTATGATATTAATTTAAGTCACTGGCATATCAATTGTTGTCAGTCAAGCTGTTATAAGTATTGTCTTTGAGGGAAAGAGTGCAGTGGGTGAACCTTGACTGGAAATTGTGTACTTTTATGGGCTTAAATTACACTGCCAAAGTATTTTCCTTTTTCCCTTGGGGCTTGAAAAAGGAAAAACAAAGATGCTTGTATTTAAATACTCTAATAAATCAGGGGAAATCTGCATCCAAGTAAACACTGAAATCGGCTTGGGAGAAGAGAATGAAAACTTTGAATGAAATGTAACTTTTGGAGGCAGAAATCCAAACCAAATGAAAGTTGCTGGTATTGTGGTGCAGTGTGATAGTAACTTCTCTCTTTGGACCAGAAGGACGGTGAAAGTCTTCCAGCGTTTCGTACAAATAAGATGTTTGCTGTTTTGTGGCTACTTAGCTGCAAGCCTGGCCTTGCTTGATATGCAGGTGTGTGTGATAACTTGATGACGTTGTCAAATTCACATACCTCCTTAGGCAGTGGTTTAGCGTCGGCACACATATACACATGTTCACAAAATCCTGGCAGCTGCCAAGCAGATTTAACTCTTTATGTTTCTTTGAGATGGAACTGTAGAGCAAATGGATAGAAATGCATAGATGATGGTAGGGAGGACAGCTGGAAATGAAAAGGATGCACAAACATGAAGTGAGGAAGATGAGGAAAACAGATGATGAAAGAAAATGAAGAGAGGAGAAGTAGTTGGAAAAGCAAGAGGTTTTTCAAAAAGAAAATAAAGTGAAAGGGGAGAGACTCAAAAGTATTTTGCAGACTAAGAGGAGAACAAGCAACAAGAAATCTTGTCCTACTATGGTAACTTCTTTAGTAAGTTTAACCTTCTCCTCATCTGTTATATTTCTTCTGCTTCTATAGTTACTGTAACCTACAGGTAAACACGTTCTGAAGGCGGCTTCAGACTTGTTCTCAAGGCGAGTACCCGACCACAGGGAGAAATGATATTCCACATCACTCACATATTTATTTTCACACCTCAGAAGAGGTCAGGGAGTTTTTTGACTAACTATAATGTTGCCTGCATTTCAGTGCACAGTTCAAGTTTCAGTGAACACATTCAAAGCGAGTAAATTGGTGTTTATGGTGCTCACATTATAGATGTATGGTTTTTCTACTTTGTTTTTGATGTGCTGCAGACATTTATGCCAGGTAAGCCCTGCAAAGCCCAAGTATTGCAAATGTACCCTGCATTGAGCTGCAGTGATGCAAAGCAATGCAGGGTTCTTTTATTTTTCTGCCAAATCAACTCGCAGCAGCTGAGATTAGCAATGAAAAGATGCATGCGTGGTGTGTAATTTGAAATGGGGAACAGTTCTGTTAGATGGTTGGATCTGCCATCCGTGATAAATTCCAGTTGCAAATGACTGCATGTTTGAGTTTACAATAAATACTGAAAGATGGGAGCTGCCTGGGTCCAACTGTTTGTCTTCCAGTAATGCATTACCATAACTAAGGGTAGGTGTTATACAAATACCACCCCATATAGAAACGATAGGAAAAAATGTTTTCTTTTCCTTTTTTAATAGTAAAAGTTTACTATTAAACTTGTACTATAATAATAAGGTTTTTAATACCTTTTTATTATGATTATTACTTTTTCTATGTATTGCTTCTAAAAGTGTCCCGACCCTTTTAAAAAAACATTTTCCCCAATTTTTTTGCATTTTTCCAGCTAATAACACGGTAGCATAAAGAGTATGACATTTTAAAAATGTGCAACGTGAGCTGAAATTAGTGGGTGCATTTCAGCAGGCAAATGTGAAGAAACCTTACCTGCCACCTGGAATGTTGGCCTTTTGTTCTATGTGAGGGGAAAGTGTCTTCTCTCTGCACAGTGCCCTTCATTTAAAATAATCAAACACTTTGCTGCGATGCTGAGTAACAGGAGCTGGAATTGCCTTGGTGGTGATGCTGATGTTATTTTTGCAGCTTAATTCAATTGGTTGGATTGTGTCAGTCTAATGTGATTGGCAAAATGGATGCCCTTGGACTATAAAAGGCAGCCAATACAGGCTTTAGACAGTGGCTGGGGGGGAAAGGGAAATTGTCCTCTAATGCTGTCTTGGCTGCTCTGGCCTTTGAATTTGTTGTTTGCCATAGCTGCTTTAGTATTCGGTAAGTATCTATCAAATAGCCTGGCCTCTTTGGATCATACAGCAAGTGAGTCTATTTATATGCTATAATAAAAACGCATGCTGTGACGGCACCCCAGAGAAATGTGGTCATGGGAAACAGCTGAGGTCAAACCAACAGGAAGAGGAGAGGAGAGGAAGAAGAACTCTCAAGGGAGAGAGTGTAGTTTTCTTGATGGTGAACTTGCTGACTGGTTCTACTGGAAATTCCAGAATGATTCTTTACTGCTCACTTTATTTGAACTCATGTGCTGGTTTCTTCTGAGCTTTTATGTTCTGGCAGCTCTATGGGAATATGCTAGCAGAGCCCATCCTTTGTATATTAAAGACAAATATAGAAAAGACATCCCAGAAATTTCTGATGATGAGACCTTTCTCTTTACCCAGTTGTTGTCATCTCCATCGAACTGTCTTATGAAGGCAAGAAGGACATGCAATATATGAATTTTTTCCCCAAGCAAGTATTATCCAACTCCCTTAAACCTCCACCACAGTTTTCAGATTTGTTCCTAGATTTTGGGATCATCTGGAAAGACTCTGTTATCTTCCAGCAGCCATTTGGAGCCTTGTAAAATCTTTATGAGATAAACCACTCGCAATATCTGGGAGAAGCCTCAACACTTTAAAATGATATACAGCTGTGCAATAGTCTACACTACTCAGTTGTTACACGAACCATCTGGCTGAAAGATGCAGTGAAAAGGTCTTGATATCAGTAGTTGAAGACAGACAGGGTGTGGCCAACACTGGTTTCACTAGCATCCTTGTACTGCACAAGCTCAGTTAACCCAGTCATTAAATTTCCAAGACTGGATGACACATTTTTATAGTAACCATGTTACGTTGCCCTTTCTCGATCTGTTAACAAGTGAAAGTGAAATGGACAGTTTGTGAACCTCACTTAGATCCATTTCTGTATATTCATGCAAGTTGCTTCACAGCATGCTAGAAAAGTAGATTTAAAATTTAGAACAAATCCAAAAAGCTTATGCTAGTGATCACATAATGCGGTTTTAGACAAAACATCAACAGGTTTTAAGCCTCTGGATTGTCTGCTAATGTATCATAAACTTGATGACTGGGCCAGTTACCTGTGACCAAAGTGTAATAAGGTGTGTGAGTCAGAATATGTGTGTATTTACGTATTTAGTGTTTAAAAATGTGGCGTCCCAGTACTCATTACTCATTTTTGTTAAACCTTAGAAAATGTCAGTTTCACCATAAAACCTTACAAAAACATTACATTAACTACACATCTGTGTAAAGGACGAACAAAACAACAGCACTGTGGCCAGTATTAGTGGCTCTCATTAGAAAAATGACTGTCTACCTTTTTCCCGTTTCTCATATTTTGTTTGTTCCTTACCAGCTGTCACACAGATGATTTTAATGTTCAGTAAATGGGGTATCAAGCTGAAGCGCTGCCATTTAGATAATTTGTTTGTTGTGTCTGCAGATGCTACAGGGCCACTTTGTGATAAGTCCTTTACTGACTTTAATCATCATTAGTGTCTTGTTGCATTGTGTGGCACAGTTGTACTCATAAAATTGACTCGGAGTAATGTTTAGGAAAACAATACAGCTTGATGGATCAACTCACAAATAATGTACAAAGATTAGTTGTATTAGTGTGTGTGTTTGCAGTAGCAGTGTAATACCATAATGAAATTGGACAGTAAAGTGAATGACTCTGCATTTGCTATGTATGTGCACTCACACAAAGAGAGAGAATAGGTGAGCTTGCACAGAAATGCTTTCACTATAAGTTAATGGCCATATAGAACATTTTATATCCAGATCAAATAAATATTGGCTAGTTTTATTGACAACATATATATTTTATATATATATATATATATGTAGTTTGCACAAATGAAAAAATACACTGTCAGTGTTTAAGTTTGCTGACGTATCCGAAATCAGTCTTGTCCTCATCAGTGATATAAAGCCTTAAACGTACAATCAGTTTATTACCGTATTTTTCCGACCATAAGGTGCACCAGATTATAAGGCGCATTAAGCGAAACAAAACAGTCAGATAAGTCAGACTTAAGTCAAACAGATAAATAGATTCCAATAAATATAAATATTCCTGATATTGTTACTTACAGTTAATTACTGGTTGTCAGCAGATTAGAAATGCAACCCTCCTGTCTCCAGATAGCTGAATGAAGGTGAGGCAAATGTCTCTGACTGTTAAATGTAGTATTTATTTTTTTCTATTCCTTCAGTAGTTAACTTCCTTCAGTATCCAGATTAAGGAGGAGTGAATATTTTTTCTGATGCCTATAATATACACTGTCTACAGTAGGTACTGTATATATGCTGGTGAGTAATATACAGAGATTAATCTTTCAAATGACCTCTATTGGGCTGAACTGGAAATGGTGTGAGACACTGAATGGAGTCCCTATACTGCGTGACTGACTCTTCTTCTCTACTCTATATAATGGCACACACAGGTTAGATTAATATGGATGATGGATCCCAGCATTGGTTGATGTTGGTAGGTTCTGACAACCTTTGGGGACATCACTGATAAAATGTAAATCCTCATAACTTCACTTAATGTGATTGGTTGGGGTGGGTGGGGGTCGCTGCGCATGCTCAGTCACTCCGTCGTTGCTTGACAAGCTGTTAGATGTTCTGTCTTTATATGTGACATGCCACCACACACACACACGAAACACAATACCACCCCCATATGTACTCTGCCACCTACATGAGACAATATATAAATAATATGATCACACAGATGATACACAATGATACTAGCTTTCAAAAAGAAAAAGCCTAATGATGTGCAGCAAAGAGAGCGATTACTCACTGTTCATCTGTCAGATGTTTCCTATTGAGCTCTTGAGTGATTCTGAACACAGGTTACCAGAAAGGCTGCAAAATAAGAAAATATGAAATTCAAGGGAAGCGAAAACTTTCTGAATGCACTTTATTATGTTTGACTATATTAGAAATCGTAACTCTCTGATTAAGCCATGGTTGATGTCCCTGTGTTGTTGGCCCATTCTGGGCAGTGTTCATTATCAGTAAAGAAAAAATATCAGTTAAAAATATTTGATCCAATCATTCAATTTTGTACAGTCCCTCCAAAGCCATTATTATTCTAGTCTTGTGCTCATGTGTGAATGTTGGTTTGCGTTTCTAGATAAAAAGATGTGTGGTGGTAATCGGTAAGGGCGTTTTGCTTATATCAGCGTTATTCCCCAGTATCATGTTCATTTTTTTAAATGATTTCAGCGTGTATCTTGACTGGCAGCACAGGCACAGACAGTTTGATTTGCATTATCAGTATCAGTTAAGATTGAGACATCATCACTCTGGGGTGTCCTGTAGTGATACTGCTAACAGCTCATTAGACTGATAAAGAGTAAGACTGAAGAAAAGTTGTCAGTTTAATATCATACAGATACAGATGGATATTATCCAGGCACAGACAGAAATTAGTTTGGGAAATATTTATCATAGTTTGCGAGTCTTTTGCACCATTCAGTCCAGCTCATAATTAACTGGCAAATTCCAGAGCCATTAGTTATATAAGGTCAATAAGCAGAGAAACACTGATTAAGCTTAGTGTATGTGTGAGAAACTGCACACAGCACCAAATCTAACACTGAAATAGGCAACTTGTAGTGTTAAAATTTGCAACTTAATTGTATTGCATGTTTAACTGCTCATTAAACACATTCTCTCTCTCTCTCTCTCTCTCTCTCTCTCTCTCTCTCTCTCTCTCTCTCTCTCTCGATCTTTTTTTTTTTTTTTTTTTAAATTGTGTTTCAGTCTCTGAAAGACTCATCTCTGCCTGCATCTGTGTGGTTGATCTGTCACCATGAAGCACCAGTCTATTTCCCGATGGTTGAGTCAGCTGGGACTGCCACAGTACTGCACAGCACTGGAGCAGGAGTATGATGGCGTAGAGGTAATACAAGTGCATGTGCACGCACAGCAGCACAACCCACATGTTTTTAGCTTCCTGTTTTTAAATGACTCGTGAAGCTGTTGTAAATTATATAAAACAACAAGCTTAGAGCAAAACCTCTTGAGGAGAATGATGTTTACTGGAAAGTAAACATCATTCTCCAGTGGTCAAGAAAAAATTTTCTGTGGGTAGTTAACCTGCCAACTCCTTAGAAGTGTTTTAGTGTTGATTGTTAATCATTTTAACTGTGATATTAAGACATGATATAGAAATACCAAAAGTGACTGAAAATGCTAGAATGAGAGCACAGGATACCACTGATTAGAGATACGAATCGGTTACCTAGGTGAAGTGTGACAAGTGAATCAATTCCAGTATGAGCCAGCTTAAAGGACATATAATATTTTTATCATTTTTACATATATATATTTTTAGTTTTGGTAGTTCTTGTCCTAAGTTGGGTGAAAAAAAACAAATAAAAAAAGAACAAAAAGAACCACAAAAAGACACCACTGATGATTTGGATAAACATTTTGAACTACAGAGGACATTTAAAAAAATTAAAAACAGTTGTTTGAGCAGATAATGAGATGTGCACGATCGTATACCAGATGTTGAGTGAATTTCAGTTGGAAAATCTGAAGCAAGACCTATACAGAGGGCACAACATCTTTGTTTCTCAATAGAAAGTGACATGATTGATAGTAATAATATAAAAGGTGTTTTATTGTCCCCGTGAGCTGTAAGTGAATAAATACATTGTAATTTGAGTGAACTGACCTTTTTAAGTAGTCACACAATGTTTGCATTCCAACAACTGCAATAGTGGTTGTTATTAGGGCAGTTTCCCACGACTGACTACTAAAGCAGCCTTATAAAACTTCATCACTGGCCTGAATGGACAGTGATGTGGAGGCTGTTCAGCGATTACCCAACTTCATGCTGAATGGTACACAGCCATTGGCTAGGGGACAAGATTCATGAGCCAATAAGACATGAATTATTGTGTTACCTCTAGCTAATGTTTACTCAGAATGCATCTGTGCATAGTGAAGGCATAATAAAGAAAATACAAGAAAGCTTGCGCAAGAAAAGTCTATTCTAGTCATGTTTAAACAAAAGAGTGTAGATATAAGTTGTTACGTGAAATATTTTCTCAATATTAAGCAGTTAGATTAAATTCTGAGTGTAGATCTACATGTAGCTAATACTTTAGGATGTACACTGTGTATTTTTTTTTTTTTTTCAGTGTAAAGGAAAGTGTCTGTAAGTTCTGACATATTTACTTAAGCTGATGGTGAGGAGTTGTTTGCACTTCTTGTTACACTGTAATTGCTGTTATGGGTAGCATAAAACTAAGAACTATCCCCTACCTCTTTCTTGCCCATCCTCCATTCATAATGAAGTCAGTGCAGTGTTGCTAACCTTCCTATTCATATTAGAACAACAACATGAGGGTCAATGCTTCTGAGCCATCCATGCTTGTGAACACAAAACTAACTAAGCTAACACCATTAACACAGCCGTTGCCAGTGTTGGGGTTATTATTACAAAAAAGTAATGTATTACATGCTACTTCTTACTTAAATTTGGGCTACAGTTCCACACACCAACACAAATCTCTCTGCTAATGTACACACACACAGAGCTTTCTTTTAGGTTTTACATAAGAAAAAAGCTGACGACACAAGACGAAAACATCCCTAATAGACTTTAAATTGTGATTCCACTTTAGAAACATGCACAGGTAGAAATGGAGAATGGCTGTACTGTACTGGATGCTGTTAACACTTAACCATCACACTCTTATCCTTTCTAAATATGTACTGTGATTATAGTAACACGCTAAACCCAATACTTCTTGCTGCAGTAATTGTTTTTATTTAATTCCTGCCTGGATGTTGGATGTTTGCGTGGGTTCTCTCTGCTTCCTCCCACAGTCCAAAGACATGCAGTTAAAGACATGCAGTTAGTGGGGTAAGATTAATAGGTCATTCTAAATTACCCATAGGTGTGAATGTGAGTGTGAATGGTTGTCTGTCTCTGTGTTAGCCCTGCAACAGACTGGTGACCTGTCCAGTGTGCACCCTGCCTCTCAGCCTAAGCCCCCCTCCAGCCCCCCCGCAACCCTGGAAAAGTATAAGAGGAAGAGAATGGATGGATGTATTTTAGATTTTGAGGTGATGATGATTCTGTGCTGAGACAGAATTTCTCTTGATTATCCCCAAAACTACAGTTAACAGTTAATGTACAGCATTTAGTTAGAGAACATAGCTGTTGTCTTTCTCAGCCCCACCTTATGATTGAACCTGTGTTTCCACTGAAGATAGAAGTGCTGCTTTTTTATTTTCTGCCACGTGATTCAAATGTGATTGGAGAGTCAGACGATTGTATTAAAATAAGATGTAGAACCACAATAATAAGAGTTTGACATTTAAATTCAACAGGCCATTTTATTAGCAGAAATATCGATTCATACCGAATTTCCCAGAGGAACCCACCCGAGGGATTAATAAAGTTTTATCTTATCTTTTATCTTATTTTAACAAATTCCTGATCACTGCGCCACAGTGAGATGTTTAATGTCCGGAAACATCCCCACGTCTCCGCTTGTCTTTTCATTTACTTGCACCTTCATTGTTGAAATAACATTTACGCTGGCAAAACCAACATCCACAACTGCTATATCAACTCTCCACAGGACTGGTATGAGAGTTCATATTGTTGTTCAGCTCTGCGTGATGTGGAAAACAGAGAAAAAAGAAAACATGTCAACTTGCTGTTCCATGCAGACAGAGATGAGAAAGACAGGAGAGGGAGGGAGAGATGCTGAGATAGAGAGAGAGAGAGAGAGAGAGAGAGAGAGACAGACAGACAGACAGACAGACTTATCTCTCTCTCTCTCGCTCTCCCTCATGCACATGAACACACCTTGAACTGTGTGTGTGTGTGATGAGCTGAACAAATGTAGTATCTTTCTTGACTTGCCAGCATGTTATTATTGAGCTGTCTAGGCATGTTGAGCCCAGTGACCATCTGTCACATGTGTTGTACGTACCTTGATAAACTCAGGTTCATCTCTTGTAATTTTCTTTTTTTTCCTTTTGTTTTTCCTACAGTTTTGCATGTGTGTGTGTTTGTGTGTGTGTGTGGTTTTTTTCCCATTCAGGGTTATTTTTTTTGAACCATTTCCTCCTTTGTGTGCACTTTTGTGCACGGATGAGGCAGAGTTGGTTTGTGTGCATGTATTTGGCTACTTGTGGATGCAGGTGAGCAGTTTCTTACTTGCAGTGTGCTTGTGCACTCCTTCACTGTGATTTTAATTTGTCTATCTGTTTACATTCATGGGTCTGCCCACTGTGTGCTCATGTAGTCTAAATAGAGCAGTGTTTGTCATGAGCCATGAGAATAGTCTTATTGTTGAGCAATCAGAACAAAAAAGCCCTTGGTCTGAGCTGAGAGCAGCGTGTGATGACACACTGTGTCACATGTACATGTCTGTGTGTGTTGTGGGGGTTTTTTGGGTGGGTTTTTTTTTTTTTTTTGTTTGGTAACAAGCGTACTATAGAAGGTTGGGTTATGGTTCAAAGATTTGGTAGGTCTCTACTTCAAAGGTCATTTAAGTTAATAACACAGCGAGTGTGGAAGTGTGGCAGGGTGTGTTAAGACAGTGTAATGACAGCAGCAGGATGAGAGGAGGAGATGAGACATTGGAAGATAGGTCACTTGTGGTCTCAGCCTTTTTATTATGCACTGCTTTCTGAAAACTGCACTGCTTTCTGTGAATGCAATAACTCAAGATGGAAGTCATCTAGGTCATCTTCAAATACATATCATACGTGCATCTATTAGTAGGCTGAGGAGCAGCACTGGTGCCTGCCAGTATTTTTGTATTTATTACTCTTGTTGTCTAGTTTTTGGGTTTAACAAGCACCTGAGTGCAAAATAAAATTTCACCTCATGCAAATATTTGCTGGAATGACAATAAGAACCTTTAAACTCTTGAAATATTGGAATAGTTAAAAGTGGCAGAAATGATTTTGGCTTTTGACCTTTCTTAGACAGACAAAAGGATCAAAATATTACAAACTTTAAAAATACTGCTGCCCAGTGCCCCAGCACCACCCACTATGACCTCAGTAATACCACAAGTAGAATTGTTGCTGTGGCAGGGCGTGGGCGGCGGTGCCGCGGCAGGGAAGGCGGACGCACCTGCACGGAAGTGTGTTAGAACAGCAACCGTAAATAAAAGTATGTTGGAGGATGCAGAATTGTGGTCATGCTATGCCTCATTCCTGCCACAGTTGCCTTTTTCACAATGTTGACAAAAAAATGACAATGTAGAAGATTCATTTCGGAATCGATGGCAGGTCAGTTCGATTGGTTTGCATGCATTAACTGGGAATTATATTTTTGCGTTAATGGTACGCTGCAGGTATGTTGAGGCCAACCCAGCAACAACCATGTTTGTCGTCTATCAGTTTAAACTGAGATCAAATTTTAGTTTGTCCTGAGGGTCCAATGAGTCCTCTAGACTCAGTTTATGAAAAACTTGTGTTTAAAAAGTGTAAATATCAGTGAAACCATAAGTCAATGTTTTACTGTAGCCTGGGACACAGCTTATTTGAACCCAATATGTAATGGTTACGATAAAAGGGCAACATAGTACATTTTGAAAATGTTATTTTTATTTGAAAAAATGAACTCACTTCTATGATCCAGACATTATCTCACAGTAAAACATGCAGAATAATTAACTTCACTATGGTTAAATGCAACTTTGTGTGTTTTGTACAGCTTGAATTAAAGGATGTAGTTGCTAGGTTTAATTTGCTGCAACAACAAACTGAAACACTGAGCAGAAAGTTGCTGAAAGCTGTAGACTGCTCCACAGAACTTCATAGCCTGTGGTAGTTTGAAGCATTTCAGTGGTTTAGTATTTATTTTTAAGATCCAGTATCCAACACTATTTCCAGAGCAGGTTCATTTCACATGCACGTTTTTGTTTGCTTATATTTTCCAGGATCTGCTTCACCTCACAGAGTATGACCTCTTGGAGCTTGGAGTCCACAATCATCTCCACCGCCTGCACCTTCTTACTTCTCTACGCCTCCTTCAAGAGCGAGAGAGGAGGAGAGGTACTCTAGCACTCCCACATGCTGCCGGATGCCTAACCACTTTTTATCTTACCCGATCTTTTCCATCAAGTTGTTGATTCTGGATCTGTGTTTGATTTGACTCCTGGTGTGCCCAGCGACTAGACAGAGACAGAAGCATTAGTGTCATGTAAAAACTTGCTTGTGTCTGGGGGTCGCTGGTGGAGGGGGTTATCTTACGGAGGATTTTGCTGTCTCTCTCTCTCACTCACTCACATGCACACACACAAATCTGAGCATGTGAACCAAAGCTGTCAGCAACTAGGGAGAAGAGTGCTGAGGCCTGCACTCCTGCTGGGTTTAATCACTTTTGGAGGTGTGCATGTATGCATGCATGGATGTGCTCTTTAGTGTGTTCGTGACAGACTGCTTTGTTTGCTGTTTCCCATGCATTATAAAGTGAAATCTAGCTGTTGTCTTGGTGACTGCTGTGTAAGTCAAGTCACTAAATAATTGTAGTGGATCTTGTTGGTTGTTGCTACATGTTATCATACATGCATAAAAGCAGGCATAATCAGAAGATGCAAACTTGGGGCAAAATAGCCACTTTGTGATCAAAACACTGCGCCCGCTGCATCACTTACCAAAAAAAACCCCACAGTGTCTTTCTTGGCTGAACTTCTGAACATTTTTCAGGAGCCAGACTTTCTGAAGTTGTTAAGAGGAAGCAGGGACTATAAAGAGTCTCCTCCTGTCTCATAGTAAACCTAGCAATTTGCAAACCCATCTGGTATGAAGTGTCTAAAAAAACAAAACACACAAACAAAGAGACCTCAAGTTGCAGTAAGTATAAAAACATTTGACTTTCTGCATCTGGTTTGGCATAATGTAAGTTTTGTGGAAGTTTACTGCTGTTCATTTAGCAGTAAGGTATTTCTTTTTCCTTTTTCAGTATGTTGTATTATGCATATCTGTTGTGTTATCTGGGTTTATTTTGAAAATGTGCATGAATGAGGATGGATGACTTACTAACTGCAGACCAAATCTACAAACGGGTACAGATAAAGTAACCTGAAACTGGACTCTGTACAGTCCTGTGAAATGTGCTTCCACAGGAATTAAGAGGGAATCTAGCAGCCAGGTGCCGTGATCTTCCTTATAAAGGCAGACGTTTTGGTAGTTTGCTGGTCTGGAGCATCCAGCTGTGTGTTAATATAATCCCACAATGTTCCGGTCAAAACATGAAATGCTCAGAGAAATTGCAAAAAACCCAAGAGCAACATCTCAGACTGTGAAAGCCTCAGTTAACATGTTAAAGTTCATGATGGCACAGTTGGAAAAAGACTGAAAAGTATGCCTTGCTTGAAAGTGTGTCCATCAGAAAGCCTCTTCTTTCTAAAAGAAACATGGCAGCATCGTATAGGTTTTCAAAATGAACCACAAGACTGAAACAATGGGCCTCATTTACTAACAGCGCGTGGGCACAAATCTGTGTATAACTCATGCGTATGAAAAATTCATGTACAAATTTACCAAAATTTCTGTACCTGAATTTGTTTGTAGTTACAAACAAACATGACATACAATATGACTAATAAACACCAACGAAACAGTACCTCTCACCATGTGCATGAATAATAATAACACTAATAATAAGGATATTTCCTTTTGGTCATTATTCATTTTTCCAAAAAATATTATAAGCCACAAAATGCTCAGGATCACTGAATTGCAAATAAATACATTTTTAAAAGTTAAATTGCAATGAAAGAAAACAAAATACTGAAGGAAAAGCTGTGGACTTTAATATTTTAATTTAAACATATTCCAGTATTCCTTACCGCATTATATGAATTATGACTATCATTGCTAGATTTCATGACTTATATTTACAAATAGTGGAAACTTTAAAAAAAAAAAAAAATTTATTTTATTTTATTCATTGACAATTTGTCATTACCTGTGGGTGAAACTGGAGCACTGATGCCAGATATGTAGATAAAGCATATAATGAGTGGTTTACCTATCATTACAGCTCAGCCCTTATAAAAACATTTATTTTCACATTCCTGGGATCACTGCGTGACCACTATTGGAGACCTGGCCTACAGGCTGACGACTGTTGCTGAGATGAAATGGCCTCTGCTGGTAATCACTCAGTCACCAACTACTGTGGTATTATCTGTCTGCCTGGCAGGCTGCCAAGCTTATCATTATCACAGAGTCCAGTTTTGTTCAGCTAATAGCATCTCTCTCTCACACTCTCTCTCTCACACACACACACACACACACACACACACACACACACACACACACACACAGTGTCTTCATATCTTAGTGGGACATCTAATTGACATAGTGCTTTCCTTAGCCGCTTACCCTGACCCTTAGCCTTACTGTAACCCTGACACTAAAACCACATTTTCAAAAATGCCTTTAAACTCGTGGGGATGGGCATTTTGTCCCCATAAAGGCTGTTAGTTGGCATAGTAACATTCCAATTTTTGGTCCCAACAAAGATATGGTTTTTTTCTTCTTCTTAAGAATAAGACGTGAACTCACAGACTGCATTCAGACTGCATTTCATCATATTACTTTGTGCGTGTGCGCGTACCCACCCACCCACAGGCATGTGTGCAGCAGGTACTCCACAGCATGTGTGCAGCAGGTACTTTCCTTAACAGCAGGTATTAAAAAGCAGTGGAGAAGTAGAGATGCTCTAATTAGAACATTTAGAGGGTGAAGGCATCAGTAAAACCCCCACATGCATGCTCATGCCTCACATATTTGAGGCATTGTATTTTGAGGCACTGTTTTGTTACAGCTGTTTGTGTCATTGAGGGTATTCTGTGTATGCTGTGTTAAAATTCCATGAATATTAATGAATACGTTTTATATTCCTTTCAGGACTGTGGTTTACAGCGCTTAGGTTTATTGAATCAGTGCTGTACTCTGAGAGTAACAGGACTGTGTGTGCTCTTTTCATGTTTCAAGTTCAAATTCCAGTCATGTGCTAAATATTTTCAAGGTGATGCATTTGAACAGACTCAGTGTGTACCTAGCTGCATGGATGGTTTTATATAATGAGTCACCATCTTTGAGCTTCCTCACCCTACCTGGTCACTACATGCCAAATAAGCAGCAAAAAAAGTAGATGCTGTAAACGCTACAACCAAATATTTGAAATGTGACTGTGTTGATGCAGCGGTGTCTGACAGTAGATCTATTACGTCCTCTGGATCAGGCTTTTTTTCGTGTGCCTCACCTTGCTGTTCACTCCTGTCAGGACTACTTGTCTTGGACTATTTGTCATGTTCCTCTGTGCATTTATAAGCAGCTTTAGTTGTGTTGCAGATGCTGTCTTGTTTTGGGAGGCTGCTGAAGGGAGTATTGATGCTTCAGGGGTTAGTTTGGACAGCAACATATGCAGCTGGTGTGCATCAAAGTTAACATCCTCATGGTAAGAGACATGGTTCTAGACGGACATGTGATGTTAGCTTAAATGAGATTTCAGTTTGTTTGCTGCTGCTTTTTGTATTCGATCACAACAGAGGAAGAGACGGCATGAATGTGAATTAATGAGACTTGACCTCAATTTACAATTTGGAAGAAAATGTGTCTTTGTTAATAACAGTAGAGAGAGTTAAACAAGAACCAAAATCAAGTCTTTTAAATAGAATCTGGCACAGTTCGCAGTGGGGACCTGCAGATTCTCAGTGCTCATCACATACAGTTTATGTAAAAACATTAGATGTGTGCACTGAGTTTACCACACAGACATTCTTCGTACTAAATATTAGATAATTCTCGGTGCCAGGCTGGTTAATCTCCCTTGTGAAGGTGATAAACTCATCAACATGACCTTCAGTTAATACTAAGTGTACTATAAACATCTTCCTGTTTCTGTCTGCATGTGTCAGTAACACCAACTCTGCTGTCAGCAATTCTGCTCTTATCTCACAAATGTCAAAACAGGGAATATCTAGCTCCCAGATTTATCCAAATGGTCGAATTCTTGGAGAAAAAGTAAACTTTGAAATGTTCCTTATGTACTTCTGGAATCTGTCCAGCACTGCTGCTATATGCTTCCATGTCAGTGTCACGCTGTGAAAACTGCTCGAGGTCCTGTGAAATTAAACATTCACTATTTTATCCATCTTAAAAAATGACCACTTTTGTCCTTTTCTGAAGAACAGAGCCACCCTTCATTTCTTTATATTTTGCTAGGAGAGCTAGGATTTATTCCAACTTTTTTGGATTTAACCTATACAGGGAGTGCAGAATTATTTGGCAAGTTGTATTTTTGAGGAATAATCTTATTATTGAACAACAACCATGTTCTTAATGAACCCAAAAAACTCATTAATATCAAAGCTGAATGTTTTGGAAGTAGTTTTAGTTTGTTTTAGTTTTAGCTATTTTAGGGGATATCTGTGTGTGCAGGTGACTATTACTGTACATAATTATTAGGCAACTTAACAAAAACAAATATATACCCATTTCAATTATTTATTTTACCAGTGAAACCAATATAACATCTCCACATTCACAAATATACATTTCTGACATTCAAAAACAAAACAAAAACAAATCAGCGACCAATATAGCCACCTTTCTTTGCAAGGACACTCAAAAGCCTGCCATCCATGGATTCTGTCAGTGTTTTGATCTGTTCACCATCAACATTGCGTGCAGCAGCAACCACAGCCTCCCAGACACTGTTCAGAGAGGTGTACTGTTTTCCCTCCTTGTAAATCTCACATTTGATGATGGACCACAGGTTCTCAATGGGGTTCAGATCAGGTGAACAAGGAGGCCATGTCATTAGTTTTTCTTCTTTTATACCCTTTCTTGCCAGCCACGCTGTGGAGTACTTGGACGCTGTGTGATGGAGCATTGTCCTGCATGAAAATCATGTTTTTCTTGAAGGATGCAGACTTCTTCCTGTACCACTGCTTGAAGAAGGTGTCTTCCAGAAACTGGCAGTAGGACTGGGAGTTGAGCTTGACTCCATCCTCAACCCGAAAAGGCCCCACAAGCTCATCTTTGATGATACCAGCCCAAACCAGTACTCCACCTCCACCTTGCTGGCGTCTGAGTGGGACTGGAGCTCTCTGCCCTTTACCAATCCAGCCACGGGCCCATCCATCTGGCCCATCAAGACTCACTCTCATTTCATCAGTCCATTAAACCTTAGAAAAATCAGTCTTGAGATATTTCTTGGCCCAGTCTTGACGTTTCAGCTTGTGTGTCTTGTTCAGTGGTGGTCGCTCTTTCAGCCTTTCTTACCTTGGCCATGTCTCTGAGTATTGCACACCTTGTGCTTTTGGGCACTCCAGTGATGTTGCAGCTCTGAAATATGGCCAAACTGGTGGCAAGTGGCATCTTGGCAGCTGCACGCTTGACTTTTCTCAGTTCATGGGCAGTTATTTTGCGCCTTGGTTTTTCCACACGCTTCTTGCGACCCTGTTGACTATTTTGAATGAAACGCTTGATTGTTCGATGATCACGCTTCAGAAGCTTTGCAATTTTAAGACTGCTGCATCCCTCTGCAAGATATCTCACTATTTTTGACTTTTCTGAGCCTGTCAAGTCCTTCTTTTGACCCATTTTGCCAAAGGAAAGGAAGTTGCCTAATAATTATGCACACCTGATATAGGGTGTTGATGTCATTAGACCACACCCCTTCTCATTACAGAGATGCACATCACCTAATATGCTTAATTGGTAGTAGGCTTTTGAGCCTATACAGCTTGGAGTGAGACAACATGCATGAAGAGGATGATGTGGACAAAATACTCATTTGCCTAATAATGCTGCACTCCCTGTATAATGGAGTTTGTAGAGTTAAAGCTAGATCCGTATTTGGTATGAGACCTTTATTCTTCAACTGTTCAGCTCTGCCCGAACTTTCTTAGGCAAGCTTTCTCCTAATTTCTGTATTTACTCTTCAGGAATAGTTCTCCAGGCTTCTTGAAGGTCATTTCAAAGTTAATCTTTGGGTGTTGGCTGCCTCCTCTGTGTATGTTCATGACGATTTGAACTAAACATTTTAAATTTGGATCCATCACTGCCTAAGGGCTGTTGAAACTGATTTTCAGTCCAGTTCTTGTGTAATTTGGCATATCTCAGCCTTTTCCCTCCATTTCCCTTACTTAATAATGGCTTCTTGACAGCCACCCTTCCACTGAGACCATTTCTGATGAGGTGAGTAGCAGGGGAACGGAAAGAGCACATGCATCGCTCAGCTCCTGTGTCAGGTCTGTTTTTTAAGGACATGATGTTCAGATACTGTTCATTTCATGTAGTTTTTTGGTCTGTCACTTCTCCTTTTGTCAACCACTTGTCCAGTTTGCTAAGATTTTTTAAGGAGACACTGTATACCATACACCAAGTTTTCAGCTAATAGCTGATTGGGAATCACCTTATGGTATAAAAAGACATTTTCGTAGCTTCAACTAAAGGATTTGTTTTATTTATTTATTTATTTTTCTTTTGTGATAGCCTGCTCGTAACACAGTGCATAAAGATCGCCCTATATACAATTTAAAATGAGTTCTTTAAATTGTCTGTTATGTATAGGTGGCACTGGTTCATTCTTAGTGCTAGGTGTGTTTTATTATGGTTGAATGAATCATAGGTCAATGTCATTCTAACTAGGACAGTGTGAATAACTGTATTTGGTCTTTTTTTATGAACACATTCAATAAATTACTAAAGAGAACTTTGATTCATTTTTTGTACATTTTACTTCTATAGAGTCACTAAAGGTGGCTGCACGTAGCAATCTTTATGGAACAAATGTACACGTAAGCTACTGTAATTAATGCTTTTGACTGATTCTGACGTAGCTGTTCCACAGAAACCAGCAGATTTAATTCTACCTGAACTGATTCGTCAGCCAAAGACCTGCTTTTTCTTTTTCTTTCTTTTTTTAAAGACCCTGAGGCTGTAACGGAGGAATGAGGAGTGGCATTAACAGAGAAATGTTTACTGATCAGAAATACACACATGGAAAGACAAGCATCTGTAAACAGAGCCATAAGAAAAATAAAGGAGCAGCAAGGAGTACAGGAATAAGGAGCTGATAGAGAGAAAAGTAAAAATGGAAAAAAGGTTGAAATCTATGCTTGATTTTTCTTTACTTCAAAGCTTCCTAGTGAGAAGCAAGAGGAATACCACAGAATGAGGGAAGTGACTGTAATAAACGTGTAATAGCAGATCCTGTTCTATGCAGGAAGCAGCTTCAGTTGGGAGTGACGCCAAGCCCATCTACTTAATGGTTTACTTGTGTCCTGATGTGTATGGGTGGAAAAACAGTGCCAACCTCAAAGTGCCAGTAAGGCTTTGTTCCAGTATGCTACCTTAGTGTCCATGTGTCAAAGGAGGGTTTGGGCTAAGGACTAACACCAACAGGAAGTGCAGGAAATGGCTATTATGGTGTGGTAATCTCCAAACATTTTTTTAAAAATGTAGTTATGTAAACAGTTTGTTTCTGCACTTCTCTAAAAGATAAAGCTTTGATGTTGCACGCTTCCTAATATTTAAGCAATCGAAAACAAGAAGAAACAGCAAATTTAATCAAACTTCAAACAGCAGGAAATCACTGGTACTTTGTAGACATTGTAGTGCTAATTTAATCTGTTTTGCTTTAGAGTGACATTTCAGCCCCAAACGCCAAGTATGTCCTGGTGTTTCAACATGGTAAAACAACTTTACCTTATCAAAGTTTACAAGACTTGTGACTCTTTTTTTTTTTTTTTTTTTTTTTTCCCATTGCATTATTGCCACATACTCATTTACAGTAAACTATAGATGCACCTCTGTGTGGGCTTAGATGAAGGAGTGGTTGCGTTTTCATCACAAAGACATGTGCCAGTCAGTTTGGAAGGATAATGCTTCTGCTCCTCACTCCAGGCCCTCACATTTTGGGAAGCTCAGGTGATTCAGGAGATGATGACAGATTATACCTCTGACTCACCGTGCTGCTTTCTGGAAATGCCACCCTCGCGTACAACATGCCAAGAATTTTTACATGCCTTTGTGAAAAGGCACTTTAAAACAAAATCTGCTTCAGATGGATTTAGCTTTTACTTCCAAATAGCACTCCACCCAGGCTGGAGTCCAGGAGCAGCTTCTAGGCTTTGGCCTCTAACATTCACAGTGTGCTCTCTGTTCATCGTCAAGAGGAGGCCAAGAAGTAAGTTTCTTTTTTTTCTTTCTTTTTAATTTAAAGAGATAATTTGTTAGTGACCAGATTTACTCAATGTTTGTGGCATTTTTTAAGAAAATACAGTTTAATGTAAATCTTTATCCACTTGTGCTGCCTCACTGCAGATACTGCTAACAGGCAAAACCAAAATAGAAGATAAAATGCAAACATAATTTGGTTTGGTCTTTCAGTTTCTCTGTGTCTTCTACTTCAGGTTATAGAAATCACTTGATCCCTTTATAGAGACCTTTATCTATAGGAAAGGAGTCACAGACCTAAATGTAAAAATATTCATTGTTTAGTTTATCATTCTTATGGTTTATGATCATTTTTACTAGAAGGCATGAGAAATCAAACTTAGAAATCAAACCAGAAGATGTAATACCTGAAATTTCTGTACGTGTCCTCGTTTTTGTTTCAAACCTGAAAAGTCAGGCGCAACTTGTTATAAAAGTACAAACTGAAAGTTACTGCCTTTCTTCCTGCTGGGCGATAATGTCGTGTTCCCAAATGTTGGAACATTAATGAATACCTAAAACGTCTGAACTGCAGGTAAAAGAGAAACTAAAAACAATATTCAGGTTCCTCAGTTTTGACAATTGTAGTGTGAACAACTTGAGATCAAAACACATGCATGTATGTAGCATTTTTGTGTGTGTGTCTAATGTGGGTCATCTGATCATACTGGCTTTCACCGCAGCAGGATGGGCTTATTGTATTGTCTGACAGGAAACGCACACACTCGCACATAAACATGCATGTGTGCACGTGTCTGTGTGTTATCACCTCTAGACAATACAGAGGAACAGGAGCACAAAGACAGGAGAGTGTTGTCCTGAGGGCTGGCGAGCAGAGCCGCACACACAGTCAAACAACACGGGCTAAAAATGAGCTCATACCTGATGTAATGACACAAGGAGAGCTCTTCTTCTTGCTTCTACTCTTTCACAGATGAAATTTAATCATTCTCGCCAGCATTCCTGTTAAAAGAATGCATCAAAGTAGACTCTAAACTCTACTGATTTATGTTTCAGCTGACACTGAGTCAAGTGCGTAAACTCCATGAGGCTTGAGAGCGCCTTAAGTTGCTCAGACGTGCAACATTCATGCCAAGACCACATTTTTCAGCCTCTCTGCAAATAGCAACATTAGGTCACCTCTAAATCTTCTTTAAGTACCAGACTAGTTGGTGGTGTTGGTGTCAGAGGTACCAAACAAAAAGGTTGAGAGCGTGAAATATGAGGCTGTGAAGGGAATACGGAGGAGGGGGAGATGGAGGAAAGGAGGGTAGGGGGGAGTTTTCTTCTGTGCTGGGGGGTAGAAGACAACTCTCCTAAAAGAGAAAGAAAACTCCTCCCAAACACAGAAGTGCATGAAAGGCGGGGCTGAGAGCTCACAAATCACTCCCCAAAGAGAGGAGGAGGAGGGCAGAGTTTGTGACAATGCTGCGCTACTTCTTGTTGCCCATCCGAAGGAGCCGGTCAGCATTTTTTAGTTAGTCAGTTATTCAAATTATGAAAGTCAGTAAGTTTGTGAAGTGAGAGAAAAGAGCAGCGATCACACACTGAGGAGGAGCTCACACTTGCAGGTAGGAATGAGAAGTTTGTAGGAGCGCACTTGCATGTAGTGGGTGTGTAGGAATGTGTGTGTGTGTTTGGGGAAGTTGACAGCAGAGGAGACGGAGCTGAGGCAGCTATCTTTATGATTGTCTCCTGAATGCAAATCTTCCCCCCATTTGTCTGTTTTTCTACTTGTTACTTTCTTTCTCTGGCTGCTGTTTATCTCCCTACGCCGCTGTGCCTTCCCTTCATCTCACAGCTGTCTGTCCGTCCATCCCTCTTGGTTTGCTTGTTTACAGCTCCCAGTGAGTAAGATTTACTCTGGGATTTTTTTTTTTGAGCAATAAGTTGCCATCCCAAGGCGCTGGGTGTAACTGCGGTTGCTGGGATTGGTGGTGTTAGCTGTGGAAAACCCAGCAGGAAATAATTACACGAAATATGAAAGATAAGACCAACGGCATTTCTTTCATCATTTTCTTTTTCTTGTTAGGTTTGCTCACTTAAGCATTTGCTTATTCTGACTCGATGTGATAAATGACTCAAAAATCTGGCTGCTTATCAGAGATGGTGTTGCTTAAGCAGTTACAACACCTAAAATTAGTTGTTGCTAAATATGAAGATGATGAATATGTGTTTGTGACATATGACTTAAAAGATTTGTGAGTTTAAAACAAAACTGTAAATTAAAAGCTCTTATCAGACAGCGCTTCGCTGTTTTGCTCACGATCACTTTGACAGGTCGAGGCTGAAACTCTGACCTCTCAGTTATGAGTTCACATCTTTAAACAGCAAGCCACCAACTAAATGATGACAGAGTTCGGCATGTGTGTCTGTGGGGTGTTGATGGGGGGGGGGGGGACACATGCATGCAGCAGGTTGTTTCAGACATTAGTCAGTGTCATGTCTGAACTTTTCAGTGGAGTTGGAGTAAACCAGTGAGATTCAGCCTTTAATTCTAAAATGTGTCTGTGTCAGATGCAAGGAGCGCAGATTTGTGACGGTTGTGTGCTTCCAGGGGCAGTATTGTATGTGTGGTGTTGTGTTACTTGGATTCCCTGTGGTGTCAGTTGTTTGGTATTCCAGCAAGCCATCAGCACTATACAACCTACTGATCTTTGCAAAGACAGAGTTCCTGCATAGCTGGAAAAGGGGGAAAAACAGATATTTATGGTCTTTATTTAAGTACATTGCTGCATTACTTGGTCATCACCAATATGTGGTACTTTAAATCTGAAGAAAATATTGTACATTTTCCTCTAATGCTGTCATCCGATGCCCAGAAGACTTTACAGACACACAAACATGTGACAAGTACAGAGATGGTGATCCAGATTTATCCATACAGCAGTATACTAAATAATATAGTTAGGAACTTTGAAGCATCTGGGCTAGACACAGCATCTTTAACATCAGTGATGTGGGTTGTGTGAAAGAGGCTGAGTATTTTTGAATTAAACTTAGAACTTGCATTTTTCCTTTATTAAAGCAGTAAGAGAGATGCTGTGGAAATATGGACAAAAACAGAACAATGGACCTTTCTATTATGCACATTACATGATGTTTAATGAAATTTTTAAAAAGCTACAAGCTTTAAAAGATTTGAAATGGTGTTACAGGTACCCCTCGTCCTTATGCTAAGCTCACATCATTATCCTCTAGCTCCAACTTTTCCTTATTGTTGTACAGACAAGTATGAAAAGGCTTGAAGCAGGATCAGTCAGGCCATCGAACTGTCAGAGAGAAGGCAAATGGGTCTGTTACCCAAAATGTCAAACACTGATTTAGTCATTTATGTGAAGAAGTGTTGGGTGGCTGTGCTTCAGGAGGTAGAGGAGATCATCTACTAATCAGAAGCTTGGTGGTTTGATCACTGACTTTTTGGCAAGAGACTGAACATCCGAGTTGCTCCGAGACAACCATTGGAGTGTGAATGCTGGGTTAAAAACACTTGGACACAGAAACAAGCCCTTGTATGAATGTGTGTGTAAATGGGTAATTGGGGCTTGTTGTAAGAAGCGGTTTGGGTGATCAAATTAAGTAGAAAAGCGCTATGTAAGTACCAATCAATTTACATTCAGAGTAACATATTCAGCAGTTTTTTTCCTGCTTCATATCGATCCATTTGGGATCCTTTTGAGTCCACGTGTAGTTAACGTAGTGTGTATGTGCTACCTTACCTTACTTAACCTGTTTCCTGTTTTTGTTCTGCCTGTTTTCTGAACAAAAGCTTGAGTAAATGAAACTTCACTTTCAATCACTGTCCTGGTGATTTTCCTTTTGGAGACAAGCCAGAATTTGTTATACAGCCTGGCTTGCAGTATTCGTGCTTCCTTGTAAGTAACGTAACTTTAATTGTGAAATAACAATAAGATAACAGTGATCACACTAATCAATGCTTCAGGCATATATAACCTTTAATTTCATCACATTAACAAATAATTAAATATATCAGCTTTTTAATGAAATTGTTTACACATGAGAAGATGTCAGAAGTGCATCCCACAATGCAGTGCAATCTTTGTAGTTCAAACATCATTTGAAATACTTAGTTTCAGATTTAAGGTTGCAGGTTCTTCCTGACAGTTCTTTACTCTGCATCTTTTACTGTAGTGAAAATCTAAAAGCTCAATTTGTCACCTACTCAGCTGACACTCGGTGCAACTGTCTGACAGTGTGGTGTACAGTGACTGTGCACAGCCAACACTGATGCGTAGATGTACAAAATGAGTGCACACGCTGAGGGGAAGTTAAGTGTGACTGTCTGAGAGAGTGAGATATGTGCACAAAGGTTTAGAAGTATGAAATGGCAGCTACTGCTGTGGGATTTAATAAGAGCCTCATTAATATGTTAAACACATCTCTCACACACACACACACACACACACACACACACACACACACACACACACACACACACACACACACACACACACACTGGTGAGCCCACGCACTGAAGAGCGCAGTAGGACACCTCTCTCTCTCTCTCTCTAACAAAGACTGGCTCTACACAGTGATCATGTGACAGTTGTTCCCATTGTTCACTTCTGGCCAGGGGTGGTTTTCCTAATGTGTGTGTGTGCATGCGCATGAGTATTTGCGTGCATGTTAAAGCAGGAAGACCCTTTAAGCCAGCCAGAGGAAATCCCTCATTCCCAAGCATGTTGATGTTTGCGCTCGTCCTCCCGGGTGTGTGTATGTTCGTGTGTAATGACAGACCACCTCTGCAGCATCTGAAGCTTAATGTTAAAACCCTACTTTATTTTTGAATCATTTTATCGAGTGTGTTTTGTAATCTAGACGCTCGGTTTGTGTTTTGTAAACGGTCTGTCCATGGTACCAAAGGACTAAGAGAGATTCGTGGAACTCTCTTAAAGACTCCTGATGTTCCCCAAAAAGGCCAATATTTTAAAACCACTACTTGAGTGGATTAGCCAAAGAGCTTTCTGCCTCCTGGCTGATGTGTTGGGTTGGCTGGAGAGATGCTGAGAGAGCTCACCATCAAAACATTTGACTAAATTGAATTGAACCGATTGCAAAAGTAGTGTCCTTCAGATGGAAAGCAAGCTCAAGAGATACTCTGTGAAAAGGAGGAAGGCATATTTGTTTTATTGATAGTAATCCTTTATAATGAACTGCTGTCTTCTAAATGTTTATACTGCCATTTCCTCTTCCTGTTAATCTACACTTCCACCCAAGGCCTTGTGCACAAATGTTATTGTTCCAAACCCAAGGCCTTCACTAGTGTTGGTGACAAACCAAATCTCACTTGAGGATGTTTTGTCTGTTACATTGCTAAAGAGTAAAACTTCTTATTGGCTGGCAGACCTTTATGAACATGTGAAACTGTGTGAATTTCCCTTTCAGCCATTTATTTTGGAATTGTCTAGCTACCCAATCTTACTGGGTTGAGATATTGGAAAAATTAAACTTGTACTCAGCTTTGCGCTACCATATATTTAGGTAAGATAACATAAATACCTTCTTAAAATATTCCTCATAACCAGTTTAAAGACAATAGCAAAGTGATGGTTGGATAAGGATCCACCAATTGTAGGGGAATGATTGGGCATTTTGAAGGATATTTATGAAATGAAACTGAGGAATAAAATGGAAAATGTATGAAATTATGACTGTTTTTCCTCATTGTAACCATCTACATTGCCCTGTTAGTATATGAACATGAGTACATTTGTAAACATGAAATATGTAAACATAGTTATTTCTGATATGTTGATCTTTCTTACTGCTGTTTCATTTTAGTTTAGTTTTGATTAAAAAAAATTATAATAAATTTATCAGCAAAAAAAATTAAAGTGTTTTTTTCTCCAGCTCTTAGAATGAATAATTTATCATCATCTAAAGATTTTCATTCCTGTGTGTTTGTATGAAAGCACATGATTTAAAACAACAGTTTTTCTGTAAAACATCAAGTGAAAATTGATGCCAGTTGAAATGTGGGTCAAAAGTGTAGAAATAACGACTCGGAGTTCTTGATATTTTTTTCTTGATACTCCTATCTTCTGTGCCGTATACTGATCATATTGTCACTTGTGCTTCTGAGGGGTTACATTATGAGCGCTAGCATTAACCGTTACGATACTGATTTTCAGAATTCAAGTTTTTATGTTACTTAACGTGCACACATCTTGATGCATGTACATGAGAAGAAGGCACTGTCACTCAAACCTAATGTGAAGTTAAAACTTGCTGATATAAAACACAAATTCTTTGGCATGGATCTCTTTTAAAATGACGTTCCTTTTGATTCCATGTTAAGTGGTCTCTGATCCACTATAGTGTATACTGTCCATACATAGGAAATAATAGACTTGGTATAGGAAGCACTTGCACTCATTTGCAGTTATGACTACCGGTTGAACAGCTGTGGAGAAGAGAGGGTGAACCAGGGACAAAGATAAAAGTAGACGAGTCCATTATTATAAGAGGTAAAAGGATAAAGAAAAGGGAGAAGGACAAGTCTGGGAGCTGCCATGATGGACAGGCAGGGAGGGAGGGAGGGCATGTCTGTGTGGAGGAGGGCGTGAGACTACAAGAGAAAGGGGGAAGATGGATGAGTAGGGACCAGTGAGAGAAGAGTGAAATAATGCAGAAAAAAATAAATGGTAGGAAAAGAGTAGACAAAAGGTACAGGACAAGAGTGTAGCTGTAGCTCTCAGAATGAATCATTTATTTATTAGTTAAACTGACCCAGTATACGGGAGTAAGTGCTAAGTGTTTGTGTTTTCAATCAGTGAGAGTCAGTCAATTCTCCTCTGCAGGAGAGTGTGTGTGTCTGTGTCTGGCAGATGGTCAGGGCCACACACACACACACACACACACACACACACACACACACACACACACACACACACACACACACACACACACACACACACACAAATACACATACAGCTGACCGTCCCCAAGGGTCGTATAATAGGTTCTCCTGTTGTAGTCGTTCTGCCCTTCAGAGGAATCCACACTCTCTGACCCGGCATGCCTTAGAAGGACTTTTACTGTGTACACTGAAGAGTCCTGAACCAGCCAGCTGTTCCTTTCTCTAAACCAGTATTTGCATTTTTATTGATATTCATGATTACAAGCTGGTGGCTCAGTGACCCCCTGCTGGAGTTAAGTTTTAGCATTTAGTTCCAGTTTAAGGCGGTCCTGGTTTATTTAGGAGTGACCAAACTCCAAGAACCTACTGCAAAGTTATGTCCTCTCGTTTGCAGCCTTCTCCTTTGAGCTGGTGTTAACTATAGTGCCATTTAACGTGACAGCAAACAACAGCCGTAGATGAGAAACGATGCGAGTATTTTTGCCAAAAGACCAAAAAAGTGCTACTAAACACAAATCTTGGCGACTTCACACGGGGTATCAATCATCTCAGTCATTGAGCATACTTTAGCACAGCCCTGGAAGCGGGAAAATTGACTTCTATGGCTGTAATGCTGCTCCAACAAGTGCTCCAATTTATACTTTCACATATTTTTAAGCGCTAGTTCTTTTCACATTGGCAGAAGTCTAAACAAAAATGCTACAAAGACATTTTATCATTTCGGCTTGCTATCAAAGTATTAAATGTAAGACCGTTTGCTGCTAAGAGGCACGTTTCTGTACTGTACACATGGTGTAAAATGATGTCCATCTGAGCTGTTAGCTGTTTTGTTGTTTGTTGCGGATCATCTTTCATGCACATGTAAAAGTGTTCCAGCAGCATTTTTCTGCAGTTACTGCAGGTCAGTTGAACACCAGTCAGTTTGATTATTTTCAGCTAACTCACTCTTTGCACTCAATGAAAAAGAAATTTTGAAAGAAGTTTAACAGACTGAATGAAATCTAAAGTCATCTGCAAGTTAAGTAATTGATTTAAGTTAACATATTAGGCTCTAACTATTCCCACATTTAAAAGTTTCTGCCTGCATCCTTTAAAATCAGTGCGTTTTCATGCCTCTTCATCAGAGCTAACAGCATCTAGCCAGACTGCTACAATCCCAGACCCCGCAATTAACTCTGCGGCTTGTGCTCTCTGATCATAATCAGGCTGTTTAACAATAGCAAACACGGGCTCAGTTGTTCAGATCAGATTCTTAGGTCTGAGATTAGAGAGAGGGTCAGTTGAATCCAGTCTGCTACCGTGTTATTTTAGTTTGTACAGTATGACTAACTGCTGTGCTGTGAGTGATTCAGAGCGGATAAAGCTGTGGTGTTCACTCATCATCACGCAGCAGGGGAATTTCTCTGTCCTGTGCTTTAGTTCCCTGTCATCCTATCGGCCATGTTCATCATGCTGTATTTATAACTGTGTCTGTCTGTTCATTACACAAGATCTAGCTAATGGGCAAAAATAAAGTTGGGTGCAGTGCTGCTCTCTTCGTTTTTTTTTTTCGTTTTTTTTTAAGTATCTGGAGTATGAATCGGGTTTTAAGGAGATTACTGGAATACAAAGTATTTTGAAAATGTCCTAGTGTTATACTGATACTGATACTCAGAGGTTGTTGCTAAAAATATCACATAACACTGAGGCACACAGGGTCAGCCGTCTATTCTGTTCTCATATCCACTAACAGAGGGCTGAAGTCAGCCTTCAGGGTGGTGTGGGGGAAAAAATGGGGCTTCGATCCAAGTATTGTATAAAAATTGGCTCAGGCGAAATTCTCAAACACATCTACTTTACTTTAATCTTCCCCTCCTCAGTGGAAGAATTAAATTGTTATCCATTTGCTAACTTGTGTGGATTTTATTGGCTTCATTTTCAGACACCGTATAGCTACAGATTTTGTTTCAGAGTGTGCACATAAAATTTTTGTTTTTTAAAAAAGGTGGAAAAAATCCATTAAACAGAGATGGGGTGTTATTCAGAGGTCAGATTAACTTGCTGCATCTACTAAACATTAGCAAAAGTGCTAGTAAGTATTTCTGTATGTATGATCACTTGAAAGAGTGTGAGAATGATGGCTTTGTGACTGCATTAAAGAGAGACAACCACTTTATACTGGCTGTGTGTGTCATTTCATCTCAGTCAGTGCTTCATGTCAGCCATTGTTACACAAACGTGTAGCTGAGATTACTGTTCGTTATAACACACCTGAAGACAGCTAATTTGTTAGATTCATTCACTTAGTTTCCTTTATATTTGAAGGAACTCAGTAAAATTATTAATCTCTATTAAGTAATCCAAAGTCATGGTGTATGTCATTACTGTTTAACAGTAAATGTCTGTATGTGTTTTGTTTCCAGAGTTGAGGATGATGGCAGAGGGGCGTTTTGCTAGTCTGCCCAGGTCTCTTCAAGCACACCACACCCTGGGAGGAGGCACAGGCCACTCTGGAGTACCCAGCAGCCCCCTTGGTGCCCCAAGCAGTAATACCTGCTCCGCCAGGAGGCACCAGGCGTCTCTCACATCCTCCATGGATCTTCTCAGCTCCAGACCTGGGTAAGCTGTGTAACCATCAGAAGCTCAGTCATTTATTAGAAATCAGCAATAGTAACATTTCCCATTGTGAGTAACTGTTTGCTTTTTGTCCTGCAGTCTCCATCCAGGCCACTATGGCAGCCTATCAGAAAAGCCAGCTGCCGCCTACCAGCCAATCTCTATTCATGGGACTCTGCCTCGGCGCAAGAGAGGAGGGGTCAACCTCGCCACACATGGAAACTACACCTGGGACCCCAAAGCCAATCACACAGAGCCTTTAATTTATGAGAATGCATTACTGGCTGCTGAGTACCCTCATCAGTCCATGAGCTCTTCACTGGTCCAAAATATCGCTGATGACTTCCATGGTTACAGGTAAACATGTTCACAAACATGGATAATGCTTCTGGATGTTTATAGTTTCATTTTCATTCTGCGGTTTGTTCTTGCACATTCTCGGCAAATGATAGTCTTCATCATAAGTACGACTGTTGCTTATCTTTATATCTGTCAGATGTTTGTGTAGGGAAACCATCTTTCAGAAGAAGCACCTTTTATTCAGTACTATCATGATGAAAGGTGATTGTTGCAGGGGTGTCTTGTCATTCTGAAGGTTGGCACTGTTTGATGATCAGAGACTGTTGGTGCTCTCGAGAAAAAACTGCTCCTCTTCAGACTGGAGAGTGAGACAGTGTGGAGTTGGATGGAGAAAGGTGAGGTTGTAACGAGACCCCTGAGGGGGTGTAGCGATTAGCTCAACTTCAGAGGGAGCACACACATACACACAAACCCACACACATCTCATCCCTCATCATGTCCTCCACCTTTCTATCTCTAGTGTAGAGTTACAACAGACTGTATCTGATGTAGCCAGCTTTGTGTGTGCATGTGATGTGCGTCTGTGGGCACATTCGTGTAGCCCCCAGCACTTGGGTTACCTTTGTTGGTCAGGGTGTGGCGTGGCAGATCAGAGACTACTGTGAAGTCTTTGTCTCTACTTTTTATCTGTCTGCCTCCATGCTGGATAGATTTCATAGACCGCTGACATACAGTGGGACAATTTGTCCAGGTCAAATTCAGCCTGTGCAGGTGGCAAAATAATGAGTTTTTTTGTGTTCTTTCATAACGTAAGTGCAACTTCATGAGAATTTTCTTGTTCTTCTAAACAGCTAGCACAGAAAGATATGTCAGGCCAGTTTTTACACCTTTCATGCATAAATGAGCCTTTTGACTGATTAAAGTTCATCAAAATTCAGCCATTACCTGATGATAAAGTTCATCAAGAAAGCATATTTCTAAAGTTTTGGCATGTTGGCTCTCATCCACCCAGGGGCGTAATTTCCAGGGGGGTTAGGGGTGTTATGATCCCCCCAATAATCAGACCCAGACAATATAACCCCACCAATAAAATTATGAATTATCTTGCATAAATGGGCTGTTAATGTTCTTTACTCGTTTCAGTTATTACCAGCAAAAGAGTTGCATGTTTAATCATCTGGGAATTTACCCAGATTTATTTATTTAGTTTGACAGAGATCTTGACACCCATGCATCCACCAGCTAATATTAGCCTTACTTCACGTTAAGACTGCCAGAATCAGGCAAAAGTCACTTTTGATTATTCCTTCAGATTACCTGCGCAGGTTTGAACCATTCAGGTCTTGAGTCCAAATATCGAGACTACAGATAATTAAACATATCTTTTAAAAGATCTACATACTCAGGAAACAAATAAAATAATTAGGTTAGTGGGTAAAGAAGGAACGGAAGGAAAGTGACGCCCTGAGCCTGCTGTTGTGTAGAAAAACATGAACACAGTCTTATCTTTTGCTCAACATGAAACTGGAGATAAACAAACCACCAGGGACCTGCTGTGCACGATAGCTTGATAACCTGGTCGTTTCAGTGATGAGTCAGCGCAGTTGAGTTTTTAAACTTATCCATCTACTGACTCAAATCCAGAGTATTTCCAAATAAGGCTCAGTTAGTATATTTGTCTCTCTCGTGTTGTGAACTCTCTGTCGTCATTACCACTCAGTTGTTGAATTATTCCAGGCCAAAACTCACACCCCCACTGGGGCGAGGCACCTTGAGGAGACTGTTATTGTGATTTATACAAATAAAATGAAGCTGAATACCTTCAGGGGATATAACACAGTTTGAATTCTGAGCTACTTTTCATTTTTTTAAAACGGATCTAATTTGATTTAGGTTGTTTGCCATTAACTCCACTTCAGGCTGACAACAAAGAATGTCAATAGAGTTCCTTTTAAGGAGTCAGATAAGTAGTGCTGAAGTAGAGTCCAGTTAGTGAAAACAGTGTTGTGAGACTGTGTCTTGATCAAAAATTATTGCAACTCTAAGTAATAAACTTTGGATCTTGATGCCTTTGAAATGGCTGCTTCAAAGACGAGGACCAGGTTTGCACCCACTCAGTCAATTGCTGTCGTCAGATTGATTACAGTGTGTTGGCAAGCTTCAAGTCTGCATTTATAAATTAGATGGCAATAATTTGCAAGCACTCTCCAATCTGTCTGAGTGTGATCGCAGTCAGTCCAAGTTGGGCCACAATTTTTGTAGCCATGTGCTTTCTGCAAACCTTGTGATTGAAAGTGATCACCCAGAGGTTGAGGACATGTGCAACCACCTAGCCACACCTAACTGCTCTTCTATTTTGACTCTAGTGTGACTGAGGCATAATGTGAGGATGGCTGCTAATGACCTGACAGAAAGGGAAGTATCTTACTTCAGTCCACATCCTCACAGTTAGTTTCCTGTTCAATTATGTTGGTTCTTCTTAGTTTTTATGAGTTGACACCAATTATTATTCCTATTCAAACTAAAACATATGTGTCCATAAATAAGTAATTTAAAAAAAGTTTAGTAAATTTCCACTTTTTAATTTTTTTTTCTAGTGCATGTATAGATGCTTACTTACTGTGATGTTAACACTCCCAGAAATTTTCCAAATTCCAGAATTTCCTCCCAACTCTGGTTAGTTGCTACTACAAACAATTCACAGCAAAGATTTCTATAAAATGATGAGTGTGTCTTTATGGAATGTAACCACTGACTGTCCATAGCTGGCCTATGACCCCTAACCTTATGTCACACTATCTTCCCATTGGTCCGTGTGTCTTTGTGTTGACCTCTGAGGGCAGCTCTAGGACCACCAAGAAAGGAGGGGGAGGAGGAAGCTGAGCAGAGAGAGTTCAGAGTTGGAGGGAGTAGAGATAGACAATCACAGACTGGTGATATCTGAAACTTTTCCTCCTGTCTGTATAGTGTAAATGAAATTCTGAATTCCCCATCCGCTAACAATAACTTGCTAACAAGTACTTTATGCAAGGTTTGTTTATATAGTGCTTTTTAAGATCCAGAAAGTGCTTTACCATATAAAATAAGATGCAACAAATTGTATAAATGGATAAAAATAAACAAACGCAATCATGCACAGGTGGCTCTTAAACTTGTTTTTAAAGGTAGCATTGCCGTCACGGATCTCAAGTCCAAGGAAAGCAAATTCTACACACACAGATATCAAACATTTCTTTAGAGCAATAGTTCAGTTTAATTTTAAAGATAATGCTACCTTGGATGTTATAAAATGCATACCAGTAAACAGATCATCATTGATCATCAAGAACAAAATGGACTTCCTTTTTCCAAATGGGGAGCACTCAATATTGCTGTTTTTTTGTAGTTTTGCTAAAGCTGAATCATTACAAAAGATTCACTAAAAATGTCCTTTTGTAGGCTAAACTCAACAGATTGTCCTGGAAAGGAGATGATTCAGAATAAATCAGCTATCTACAGCTGTGCAGATGACATTAAGCCTTGTATTTTACCTGTTTGTACTCAAATAAAAAGACACCAGGTGTAAGAGCCGTTTTTATTCTAATTTATCCATTTATTTAGTTTTTTGTTACTCCATTTCATTTCTGCTTTGCATTGTAGGCGACTGTCTCCCAACAGAGCCAGTGTGTTTTGCAGCAAATTGTATGAAACTAAGATCAAATACATTTTGGGAATTAATTAATGCCATTTATTTTAAAACAACTGTTCAGCCTGTGCTATTAAAATTATAATGCATAAAAATCAGCTAAGATAAACATAAAGTGACAGTAAATTGAGAGTTTTCACGGAGTCTTTCTAATGGAAGCACACTGACCTCTGTAGGCTGCCTTCAGACTCTGCATGCTGCCATCAACTTTTTCCATTTCTCCCTCCTTGTCTGTCTCTCTCTCTGTCTTAGCCTCCCTTCGACTCACTCTCTCTCCCACACACACAAATATAGTGTAGTTCCTAACTTAAGCCAGTTGTGGTCATGCTGAGTATTGTGCGGTGAAGCGCAAAGAACAACAGTAGCCAGAAAAAGATTGTGGCGAGTGCTGCCTCGCAGTGGTCAGCTCGTGTCCCCTGGAATGCTTCGCTATCGCACATCCATCACGCTCTGTTTAAATTCTTTAAACGCTGTAGCCAGGATGAGTAAACATTGCTAACCTAACAAACAAGGAGTGACACCGAATCTCTGTTTGCTCCGGGGCTATCACTCTGTTTGTGAGCCTGACCTTTGACCCGCCCGAGGGGAATTTTCAAAAAAAGGAATTTCCCTCCCTCAATTTTGGCACTTTTAACCCAGGATGTAGATGGGTGTTGTCTGTCTGCATTGAACCCACCTAATCCTGGAGATCCAGGCCGAGGTTACAAGGGGCAAGTGGTTGGAGTGGTAAAAGACTTTGGTCCCATCAAAGGTCCAGCAAACCACTGACCTCAGAGAAGCAACACACATGGATACAGAAAATGTTCAGTGAGTTTCTGATTTTAGTTTATATTTCAAACCGCAGAAATTCCTCTACTGCTTCTATGTGCTTTATCTTCAGCGTTGAATATCTAGCACTAATCAGTGTATGCCAAACAATGCATTACCTGCAGCAGGTGCTTTTATAACTATAACAGAGGTTATAAGCCCATGGCTCTGCAGCCACTCACAGCTCTTTTCCCATTGGTAGAAGATTCCTATTGCTTTGATACAGAGTATCACCAGCAGTTCACATTTAACATTTTGTCAGCATGTCAGCAGTGCAGTGGTTAGCACTGTCATCTCACGGCAAGAAGGTCTTGGGTTCTCTGGCTATTTATATCTTCCTCCCACAGTCCAAAGACATATGTTTTAGATTAACTGGTGACTTTTAAATTGAATTTAGGTACAAATGTAAGATGAATGTTTGTGTCTCTATTAACCCTGCAGTAGGCTGGTGACCTGTCTAGGGTGTACACCACCTCTCAGACAGCTGGGATAGGCGCCATCCCCACTGTGACCCCTATATTAGATAAGTGAAAGAGGATGGATGGAATAAAAGAAAGCTATATCTATCCTTGGTGCTTCATCCTGTAATTCTGGAATGGTGGTAGCGAGCATGGATGCATACACATAACCATCTAGTTTTTTATTCCTCATAGTTGTATATTTTACATTTAAAAAAAAAAAAAAAAGCAAAGGTAAATTGAGAATTTAAAAACAGGCAAACAGATTTGTTTGTTGTCTCTGCTAATACTTGAAGCTTGTCTTACTTCTGTGATTGATCTATAGTGGGAAAAAAAATAACCAAAGAAAATGCGAAAAGACATTTCAGGAGCGAGCACACGGCATCTGTATGGGAATGAATGAAAGAGAGCAATTTCGGAAATGCTGTGGTAAGTAGAGTAGATCGAAAGCACTTGATCACATCTTCAAACTCGATGCCGCTGCTAGTTTTGTGGCAGCTTAGGAGGTGAGGAGTGGGAGCGGTTCAGAGCACGAATTCCTGAAAGAGCGCCCCTTCTCAGACTTCGAAAAACTTTCACAACATTACATTTATGGCGCTCTTTCCAAATATAGTGACGGACTGCGTCATACATTCGGCAAATAAACCTCACAAAGAAATTAGTTCAGCTCCAGTTTACTCAAGTGCTTAAAGTTTTACTTTTAATCAGAGTACATTTAATTTGATGTATTTTGTACTCAGGTATACATGCATACATTTATAGATCTGTTTCAAAATAGGACTGCACATGCTATTGGATGTTGTTTTCATCTGTTTTGCAATTTTTAAGTTTTGTTGGTAATCATTCTATAATGTCATAAATGCAACACACACGGTATTATTGTAATGGATGAATGTTTAGTGTATAGTGTAGGGGTTTACACAAGTGAAGGATGCCTAGTTTGATTTTAGGAGGAAACAATACCAAACAAAACAAAAATCAACCTCGCGGAGCGACCTACTGTGGCGACTCCATGTGGTGCAGCTGAAAGTACTTTCTCTCAGCACCATCAGGAAGTTCCTGATGGTGTCAGACGCGGCCACTGAGAGGAAACCTCGGTGCAGATTTCGTCGGTAAGCCCTGACGGCCTGCGAGATGACTGATCTGTGCACCTAAAATAGAATCAGGTTTAATATGCTGCAAACTCCTTAAGGGTAAGAGAGGCCTGAACACCTTCCATGAATGATGACTATACATTGTTGTGAATGGGGGCTTCTGTTCAGTTGCATAACTAAATCCCACTCATTATTTGGGGCCATGTTTAAACTGCGAGGGCTTAGAGCTGCACATATTTGGTTTGGTAAGTAATGGACTGTGCTAATATTCCCGTGGGAAAACCAGTTCAGGCCTAAGGGATTTAAACTACCAACCTTGGTAATGTAGCCATGGATTTGAGCTAATTACCCCTTTCACTGAGCCCCTGGTTGTAAGCCTCCTGTCGAGACTCTGAGCTGCAACTCGAGTACCAATATTCAACGCAGAGATGGAGAGCACTGAAAGAGTTTTGTTAAGGGATAAAATATGACAAGCTGACATTGGCGGAAGAAACAAACGGAGAACCAGAATAAAGTTTGAAAATGAGTAATCTGATCTTTAAACAATGGATAAACAAAAGTGATTAAAAAAGCAGATAAAACTGCAGCGCGTGTAAGCTGAGATTAGGAAGGTGGAAAAAAGCATTTTTTTGTGAATAAGAGAATTACAGAAAAATGCAAAAAGAGGAAATTAGAAAAGGCTTCTGGTATCCTTTGTTTGTGTATGTGCTCTAACCTCTCTGTGAAATTGTCAGTGGACTCTGAATGGCAGGCGTGTGGCTGCGATGTGATGTGTTATGATGGGGGAGGAGAGAGAGAGAGAGAAAGAGAGAGAGAGGCCAAGTCAGGCAGGCAGTAAGGGAACATGTTTACCACTAAAAGAAAGGGAGTGAAAGTCAGGCAGCGAAACCGGGAAAACAGGAGACTTAAAGCAGTGTAGTGCAAACTTTGGTTCCACTTGATTCTTTTTTCTTTTTCTTTGAGAAACCCACTCCCATGTGGGACCTACAGTAGTAGATGTGGATTAACTGCGTTGCCACTAGAATCAGCCCTCTGCTTTAGAGCGCAGGTTTGACTTCTTATCATACAGGCACTTGTTTGGATCACCCTGTTAGACCATTAAAGAAAAAGTGCCACACCTCCACACCTATAATTCATCTCCTACGGAGTGACGAGGGCTGAATACCCATCCTCAGCACCAGTCAGCGAGTGGCCTTGACTGGGCAGTTTATTTGTAATAGGAGCTATAAGGAGGACCTAAAGGTCCCATCTGGGTCCTTTTGGCAGGATGTGTTCTCTAAATCGGACCTTGTCTCTGTCTGTGTTCCCCAGGGAGCCTGCAGCCGGGCCCGACGCCACAGTGGACTACGTTAAGGTAGGAAAAGCACTGGAGCTATATTGTTTGTCTGCTGTTGCTGAAAATAAGCGGTTCCATTATAATCAATGTAAATATTTTGAAAATATGGATGCTTATTACTGCCTCTATAACACATAAAACAGTATTTAAAAAGACTGATTGTAAAATGGTAAAACACACAGAAGTAAAATAAGATGTACGACCCCGCCAGGCTTAATTTAGTTTAGTAGACTAAAGTGGAAGCTTTTGTGTGTATTATAGTAGGAAGGAAAAAGTTATACTAGCAGTTATGTAAAACCTCAGACCTCCCACCCTGCTGTGAAAATACTGCGGTACTAAAGTAGAGACATTTTGCCAGGGGGAATAAAAGTAAAACATTTAGTAAAGCCCACCAATAAAGGATTACATCTAACGTGGGACACATCTGCCACTGGATATGAAACACCAGCTGTTTCTGCAGACTGAGGTGTAAACATCACTCTTAGGTGAGGTTAATCTAATTGCACCTCGACTACTTGGATAATGCGCCTTTAAATCATACACTCCGTTTTGTTGCTGTCACACTGCTTTAAATCATTTTCGTACCACCTGCACAGCAGTTTTCAGTCAAAGACGGATGACGACCGAGATGTGATGGTTCTGTTAACACAGATCTTTGCCTTTCTTATTTTTGGCTCCTGTCTCCTCGGTTGTTAAGAAATTTGTATTATTAAGACCATCAAACAAAATACAAACCTTCTGTACTGCACATTTAGTGAAAAAAGGCAGGGTATCTAATTTAAATAAATTTTGAGCAGCAACTAAATTGAGTGCTGAAACTAGTTTACCTAATCTTTAGTCAGACATTGCCTTATTTAAATCATAATTATGCCTGTATTTTTGCAGGTTTCTTAGAACAACAATGTTAAACAGAGACTGACATGAAAAAATGATTGCATTACTGGGAAAGAGTCTGTATTTTTATGTTTTGTTTTGGTTTTAAATCAATGAATGAAATTAAACAGGAACGATTTTCCGATTCCCACGCTTGCAACTGTGAGGCTAGAGAAGAGACAAGTAAACAAATAAACCAGCAAAAATCAAATTGTATTACGAGGCAAAGGCGTGGGAGGAAAAAGCGCAGCAGATAATCAGGCCTGTAGTCACAGACAGCTGTTCATATATCAGCACAGCTCATCTTGTTCTGTAGACAGCTCGTCTGTACCTTCTGTTCATAAAGAAATGCGCAAGTTTGTGGACGATTTATACTCAACTTCATCATTTATCAAAATAACATTTTTTTCTATCATTTTCCTAAATGATCTTTGTTTTTGTGTGAAAATGGTAAACTTTCTTTCCTCAAATAGGGGGAAAAAAACCTGTTTTTATAGACCTCACAATAAAAAATTGATTACTCAAACTTTACAGTCCAATCCCTGCATCTCTGTCATAGATTGTAGACGTAGGCAAGAAACGGTGGAAATCAGAGAGAAGAGGGTGGCATGTAAATATGTCCTGAGCTGGAGTCATGCATGAACTTTGCATTATGTGGTGTCCACACCGACGCTTTGGCCCTCATGACACTGACCTGTGTCATCTAATTTTGGCCTGTGAACAGCGACATCATTAGTTTCTTTCAGATCTTTGCAGATGTCATAACATTTACTGCAAACTACTAGATTTTACTGTAAATAAGGCCTGTCATTACATACAAACCCACAGTGGTTTCTCCACTTTTCTTTTTCCCAACATTTTCTTTCAAATCAGTCCTTTTTCTCCGTGTACGACCACGTTCCAACTACCCCTCTCTCCTCCATCTGTTGGCTCATATGTTTGGATGCTAACACACCGTTGTAAAAAGCAAACTTTGTCCTTCCAATGGGAGCGGGTCACACATGTGGGAGCTAACCTCACAGAATGCTCTCAAACCTGTGAGCCCACATGCACAAATAGTACTTTGTGTGCATTTCTTTGGTCAAACACATGGTGTATCAACAGAGTGCGTAGCCTATTTTGTGTGCGTCTGCGAGGTGACCGCATATGTGGTCTACTGTATTCCAGGTATTATATAATACGTGTGAAAGCCTAGCTGTCAGCTCTGCTTCTGTGCTGCTCCAGGTGTGTTTGCATTTCCACTGTGGATGAAAACACACACATAGACCCATGAAGACAGTACAGGTGTTGTGTGGCATATGCTTTGGAAACTGTTTTTTATAAACAATTGTCAGTACAGTGAGTGTTGCATTGTTCTCAATTCTCTATTTTCCGCTTCACCACCTTATGGCCAGTTTCTCTTCTCGTTGACAGCCTCTGTTTGATGTTAAACACTAAGCATTCAATCAGCTTGATTCCTTCTCTAGAAATAGACATAACATGAAGAAGGAGTCTAGTGCCCTGTCTTGCAAATTTAAAGACAATGGAACCAGATTTTGCTAATTGTAATAGGTTTTTTCTTTAATCATGCTCCACCTATTCACCAGATTTAAAGAAAACCAACAAGGTGTTGTTTAGTAATCATGCTGACAAAGAGGCAAAAGCTCTGGTGAAGGAATGAAGTCAAATTGAAGTATCTCTTTCTCATAGAAAGTAACATTTACTGAGGATTATAAAGTAGGTATCAAGATAAGTACTGTATAACTTTTCTGAGTAGAAGGTAATAGGAGCAGATTGTTGATTTTACCATGACTTGGCCAGACTTAATAGTACAATAGGTGGCAGTATAATACAGCACAATCTCTGTATTATTTGATGACAAATTAAATGATAGAGAGAGGACAAAAGAAAGACCCTCAGTGATTCAGTGTGAACACAACTCTTCTACTAAGCCTTTGCTAAAAGACTCTTTTGCACTCTTTTATTCCCACACAATGAGTTGAAAGTTGCTCTAAACCCTCATGAGAGAGCTTTAGGAAACAATAATGCTCTGTGTGTGTGTGTGTGTGTGTGTGTGTGTGTGTGTGTGTGTGTGTGTGTGTGTGTGTGTGTGTGTGTGTGTGTGTGTGTGTGTGTGGTCTTGGGTTGCAGTAGCTATTAACTCTGTCTAGATGACACACACACATACTGAAGGCACCAGTATGAAACTGTGCTTTCCTAATAATAAAGATAAAAGAGCAGTAACTGTTTGAATTCACTTACAAACAGCTATTCAAGCATTTGTTGAGTTTTAGAGGAGTGCACCATCTGCTGGCCAACCTGAGGTATGGGACTGTCAGACCTGAGAGTAGAAATGTCGCTGTAGATGGATCGAATGTTTGTTAATTAGAAGTCCAAACAATAGTATGACTTTCATACCAGTCTGTCAGTGAGCCAGCATGACTTCAACAGCAAGCAGCCAGGCACGCTCGGGACCCCTTCAGCTATTCAGCCTCACCAACCAGCTTGGTTTGTCTCTCTGCTCGTCCATGAACTGGACACCCAGTCAGTTATTCAGTTTGTCAGCCTATAAGTGGAACAGGCAGCTGGCCAGTAACCCCCACCACCAGCTTGCTACAGAATATCATCAGTAATAGTTTTCCTGTTAATTCTTCAGTGGCTGTTCATGTGAAGCGCCTGGAGGCGACTTTTGTTGTGATTTGGCGCTATATAAATAAAATTGAATTGAATTGAATTATTCAGTCTCCAGATTTTCTCAGTGATGATTTTGAACAAGTGTGGTCAGATTACAGAAGTCGTGATCATACGCTCTATGCTCAAGGGAAAAAGCGAGATGTCTTTGTCATCTTAGGTTCAGATTTACCTAAAAAAAACATTAAAACTTTTGGGTAATAATCTAGACACAGCCATTTTTCTCCTTTGTTGAAGTTATCACCCATTTTAAAATAGTTGTAGCTCACTCTGAGTAATGGTCTGTTTTTAGATTTGGGTCAGACCATATGAGCCAGTTTCCCAGACATGGATTAAACCTAAATCTGGGCTAAAGAGAGAGTCACAGAAGAATCGTACTGAAGAAAACAACAAGAAAATAGTCTAGAACCAGACTTCGTGTCATGAAAATGGAAGTCATGTTGCTCATTTGTATGGATGTATTAATGTTAAAATACCCTCAATCTTTCTGATACTTTCATGTTATATTAAATTGTCTGTCTGCACTGTAAATGAAAGAGGACTTTTTTTTTTCAGTGTTCAAACCAAATATCAGATGCTTCTTCTATTAACTGTGAAGCTGATCTTCTCTTTGTAAAATTGTTGTTTGTATTCTTGTTTTTCAAGTATACAATAAAGTAAATAAGTATGAGAAGTAGTTTGTATTTTTAATTGTAGTTTATGGAACTTTGGTGCTCCAGTGTACTTTACAAAAACAAAAACACCAACAAATTAGGATTTGGTTTCTTTTTTGACCCACATAAGATGTATTGTAGCCTCTTACTGCATGCGCTTTCACTGACTATATAAGGATCACGTTGCACCAATCAGTACGGCTCGTCACCAAGATCACAGTCTATTATATTATTGATCGCTCAGTCACCCCCACCTCATATACACACACAGTGTGCACATGTGTGCATGTGACAGACTCAGCCAGAGGGTGAATAGAAGTGTCACTGATTTTATTGATGCATTAGGGGATGAGGAAGCGTGATGAATGCTGCCTAACTGGTACAGAAGGACAGTGAAGCTTCGATTGTGGTGTGATATCATACTGCACCGTAGAATCCAATTTCTGCCAACCAAGCTTGCAGCCACTGTCAGGAAATGTAAAACCTGTACCTACTGCATGTCTAGTTTACTGTATTTATCATTGAGACTGTTGGGAATCGTGACCTTGTAAATGGATGTGTAGTACATTTGGACATGAATTCTTTATTAAGTTTACTACCTAATGCAATTTGATGCAGATTGTGTGAGATGTGTTTATAGAACAAATGCAAACTGAAAGATGAATCACTTTTATTTGTTCCTTCTCGTAGAAAGCACTTCTCATCTTTATATTTTGCTACTGTTCTGATCAGTTTTGTATATTGGTCGCAAAATCCTAAACGTGCATGAAGTGTAGAACAGTTTCACATATCAGAATCTGTCTAGAGTTAGAAAGAGGCGTCTACCAGACCTCTGTACCACACTCCTCATCTCTGCTCCTGGCAGTTCAGGGTTACATTAGCATCCTATTGTCCAGCGGTACTTTGGCCAGTTAAGCTGCATTATGGGTAATTTTAGGTGCCTTGTATATCTTTAGGTACTTCAATTCAGGCTTTGGCAAAAGAAGTTAAAATAAATCCTAGGATCAGTGGAATATTCTGTTAACACATCATGAAAAGAGTAAACTCCTTTACTTTCAACATCATTGACTGCATATAGTTTCTCTCATTCCCACTGGACAGTAAAATATACATCTTGAAATAAAACTCCATATTTAAGCCCATTTTTACATAAAAAATAGCCCTCTTTCATCCCCAATTTTCCATTTTATTATATTTCATGTAATTAGCTTAGGTTGCTGAAACAGCACAGTCTCTCGTATTTGACAGAACCAACAAACAGATAGAAATAGAAAACATAGAACCTCAGCGCCCCGATTTCTGTCCTTCACTGTTTTTCCAGAGCATTCCTGGAGCGACGGATGTGTGTATTTTAAGGTGGACGTTTAGCCTAGCTGGTGATTTGGGGCTGCTGTGGTTGCCAGTCGTGTGTGTGTGTGTGTGTGTGTGTGTGTGTGTGTGTGTGTGTGTGTGTGTGTGTGTGTGTGTGTGTGTGTGTGTGTGTGTGTGTGTGTGTGTGTGTGTGTGTGTGTGTGTGTGTGTGTGTGTGTGTGTGTGTGTGTGTGCACGCCTCTATGTGGTGCCTTAGGGAATGTTCTACATGTATTTCCTTCATGGGTCCTCATGAGAGTTCACACTGTAATTAGTGGCTCCGTTTCTTTTCGACCGAATATTCCCTTCAACTTGTTGCTGCTGGCGTGTCACCCTCAGTGTGTGTCTAGTCTTTGTGTGCATGTGGCTGTTCTTATGTAGAGATGGTAGTGTTTGTGCTGTATACTCATGGTTGTTTCTTTTCTTTCTGTCTTTGTACACTGCTATATTTTCTCTCTTGATCTAGTTACGTTTGTCCAACCAACGTTTTCCTCACTTTCTTCCCTGAAGAAGTTGATAAGTTTTACTGGCCTGAAAACGACATATTTATGAACTTTATCATATTTTCATGTGTAGTCCACTGGCCAATATACTTTTTTCACTTTCCTCCTGCTTTTGGCCAGTTTCCTTATGCCGGATGTCAATATGGTTCTGTGTGTGTGAACTGGTGGGAAACTTCACCAGTGTGTGGGTGTAATTGCTCAGCAGGCATTAAGTAACACAAGTGGCCAGCATCAGTCCACAGCACACATGCACACTCACTCTTAGCGGACCCTTCCCTTTGTCTCAAAGTGGATTATTTAGTACACAACACTGGTTGAACAGCAGCTATTTCCTATTGAAAGTTTCTTTGTGACTCATAGCCGTTTTCTTAAAATACTTACTGCCAACTCTGGAAGTGATATACTTTCAGTTTTTTGTTTTTTCTGTGATGTATTTTCTGTTCTCAAACTGCTGGTTTGGGCAGTTGGAAGAGCCGCAATGCCAACCATGGCTTTACACATCATCTATATGAGACTGAAAGACAGTCACACGAGGGCTAGACATTGTTTTTGATGGGCTGATAAACCCAAAGTAGTAATGCAGAAACTCCACAGCTATGAGTACTCAGAAAGAAAAGGCATACATAATTATTTGGCCAGTATTTTGGTCAAACTGTCACTTTAGAGACTAAATCGAGTAACAAACCAATCAGCACAATCAGTGCAAATTCTGAAAAAAATGATTTTGAGTCAGAGGGAACCAATAGCAACAGTTTAGGTTCGAAATGTCATAGTGGATGCATGCAGAGGACGCAAAGCCGATGTATACAGTTTTCTTTCCATTGCCCATGTGTTTGCAGTGAGAGCGGGCGGGAGACTCTGCCTTTGGGTCACTCCCAGTTTATCAACACATGATTGGTCCAAACCAGCTCACATGGGTCTTTCTCTCTCCCATATATGGAGCGTAGGGGGGCAGGGCGAAAAGGAAATTTAAAGAAAAAATGTGTGAGAAAGTGGAGGGCTCACTCTGCAGGGGACTGTGGAGGAGAGAGGCAGAGACGACAGAATGTTAGTAACAGTTATCCCAGGGGAGATGTTCACTCCTTAGTCTGAGAGACTGGAAAATTTCTGACTTGTGATATTGATCCAACTGCAGAGTTAATACTCAACCATCTGTGTAACTCTTAAGTAAAAGTCTGAAGGTTTTACTGGAAGAGGCAAATGGGGATCATTGGGAACTTGTCGTTCAAGTTGTTCTTCAGTCACCTTGACTGCAGATCTAACTGAGCTGGCCGAAGGCAGCATTTGTTACCCCGTTAGTGTCGGCAGATAGAGCGAGTCGATAATGTCGGAGAGATGCAACCTCAAAGCCCTGACAGCAGCTCTGTGTTGCTTCTACCACAAGAATTCTGTCATCGGTGCAAAGGTGAGGAAACACAGGAGAGTGTGTGTGAGGATGTGTCCAGGTACCGATCGTATCATTGAATTCATCTTCATGTTTGTACTTTTGCTTTGTGTAAAATTCATCATACAAAGTGTAACTGTAAGTGCCCATGTGCAGGTGTTTTGTGAATGCTTGCATGTGCCAGACTTTATGCTGGTGTTGTCCATGTTTTCATAAGATGATCTTAGTCCAGGGGTAGATAAAAAAGTAAGAGGTTTGTTTGCCTTTAAAGTATTAATAACATGCAACTTCAGAAACATTCTTTAATGGAAGCATGCTTTTCAAGGCTCATTTCATCTTGTTGTTTAAAGGAGATGGTGGAAAGAAAACAACATATTGCCCTGCAGAAACCAGTCTGAAAAGTGCGTGGTAACACTTCCAGCCTGAGCAAAATCCAATCAGCCTAAATAGTCCTTCTCTTTTCCATCACTCTCACTGTGAACACTGGGCTTTTATTAGTCAGACCAGACGCTCTCATAAATGGCCAACTGTGCGACTGTCTGTCTGAGGGTGTGATTGTGAGATATATGCTGGCTTCATCCATAACTAGTGCTGGCAGACAGATAAGGCAGTGTGTGAAGGAAGTGGTGAGATGGTTAGACAGTTAACAGGACAGGGGTAGTAGTCCTCATGTGGATGATAAATTACCAGCTTGTGCTAGTTTGTCTTCTTTATGACATCAGTAAATTGTACCAATGTCATTAACTTGATTGGATGCAGCGAGCAGCAGCGGGGCAGGAGGCTTAGGTGGGGTGGTGTGTCCCTCTGTGGATCAGCCTGGAGATTGTCTTCAGCGAATTCTGTACATTTCCATCTGGTGCTAAAACGCACTTTGTGCCTGGATAAAGTCTGTTTGCAGGTCTTTATATGTGAGGGAAACCTTTTGTATCTTCTAAGAGCACCACAAAGTATGCCAAGAAGTTGTTCTGAAGTTTTCAGTGTATTGAACAATCTTCATCAGACGATATTTTTGTGTGCATTTTCTCCGGTCAACTCAACCATATGTCAGTGTTACAGAAAAGTACACTTAAAATCCATTTCCCTTAAAATGGAAAGCTGTCAAAGAGGGGAAAAAGTATTACTCTGTGCTCTCAAACCAGTCCAAACCATCCAGGAAAACTTGGATTCCTACTTAATGCATATGGCAGTTCATCAGCACTTCCTCTCACTAAGAGTTGCCTCTAATGACTGCTGTTGATGTGTGCCATCTATCCAGACCTTCTGCTTCAGAGAGAAAACAAATGACCAATAGTTAAATTACTGCTCATTTAGAAATTGGATGAATAAAACCTGAGATGTTCTGTCTGTGAAACTCTTGGTTATTTTAAGAATCCTCCAGTCTGTTCATTTAAATGATGCTTCGATGCAATGTGAACTTGTTATCTTCATTTGATATCTGTGTTGTTTTCTCATGAACCAGAACTGCACAGCACCGCTCCCATCTGTCTCATGCTCTTCTGTCTCTTTTATGAGTTTTCCCCCAGCTCTGCCTTTTCTCATCCTCTTCATTAGTGCTTTTCTATTTTCTCTCTGTGTCTCTGTGTCTTTACTTTTGACTCCATATTGCCTGGGGTTTTGTTCCATTCCCCTTTTCATTCTCCCCTCCATCTGTTTCTCTGGGAGGTCGCCATTTATCCACAGAGGCCCGGCTTCCTGTTTCTGTGCCTGCTCAGATTCAGGCTTACTTGTGCTGGTGTCCTTAGCTGTTAGATCACATCACTGACACTTTTTGTTTTTTTGTTTGCATTAGCTGCCATGATCCAACATAGCTGGGTTGTATGCATAGTTAGATTGCTTCTGTGCTTGCATTTGCTGTAAAACTATGCATTAAAAAGTTCTTTTTATCTTAATCCCGTTGCATGATGAGGTTCTTTCTCTATCATTGTATAGCAGAAACCATTATTCATCTTTAGCTCTTAAAACATGATGCTCTAAAACTTAAAACCCCTCAGTTGCTATTTCAGGCTTAGCTCATTGCTTGGAGATCAACGCTTTCTACTGTTTCTAAAAATCTTTTTACATCACTAAGCATGAATCTCATCTGTAACTTTGAGGCAGTCGACCTCAGTTATCGCTGTAGGATTTGAATCTGGAAGCAATCCTCTTTTCACTTTCACAGTATATGACCAACAGTCTATAGCCATTCAGTCGTTGTTCATACAGGTTTAGGAACCTAGCTGCAGAGATTTGTTCCCACTCATCCACAAGAGCATTAGTGAGGCACCGATGCCGATGCTGAGATCGTGGCTTACAGAACAAATTAAGATGGCACTGACGATGAACCCTCTTTGGCTGCCCCAGGCTGACCAATCAGATGCTTTCTGGCCTAAACACAGGAAGATGCTTGTATTTAGTTGTGTGTAAACAGGAAAGGAAGGGACCTTTTTGATGACGAAGACAACATGCAGAGATAGAAAATCAAAACATCAACAGCTATTAGGTTTTATCAACTGTCCTCGGCTATAATGATGCCCATTTAATTAAATGTTGGAGTCAAACACAGTGTTGTTGTCAGGCCCTAAAAAGCTGAACTGAAGCTGCTCTGAGGAAAAGCATTTGGATGCTGCATGACTGTTCAGCAGGAACATTCTTATTAAGTGTATTCTTGACACAACCTGCACTGCTGTTTGCATTCATGTATTCACTTTTTAAAGCTTTGTCACTTGATTGGGGATGCATACTATGCAGTAAGTAGACACAGTGGGAAATGGTAGCATGAAGAGAGGGAGGAGGAAAAAACTGAAATTGTTAAGTAAGAGAGATGAAAAGAAGAGGAAATGCCAGAAAAACAGCAGACCAAAGAGTTGTTATTTTAATGATGATTGCCCAAGTGAAACCCATTTGATGGGTATCCCAACTCTCATTTAAGCATTTTGTTTGTTGAACTTTCAAAACTTTTGCCTTTAGCACCTCAAGACTTTCATAATACTAATTGGTTGCATTCTAAAAATAGAAATAAAGAAGATGAAAAGCTGCATAGCCTGACTTCACCTCTAAAGTGATCTCAGACGTCACCATAATTGTAATGATATGTCTGTTATGGTGCTGCGTTGCTTGTATACTACTGCAGTGGTCATAATCCCACTGTACAGTGTAGCATCACAGATAAAGGTTATTTTGAGATCAAACCAGAGACCAAGGCAGTTGTTTTTATTGTTTCTTCTTGAAAGAAATGTGTTGCAACTGAGGCAGCAGAAGAGTTTCCTCTATGGTCTTCTACCAGTATTTTAGTTGGTGTTTGAAGCATTGTTAATATACTGACTCCGCTGCATATTTGAAGGTGATTCAAATGGAGCTGCTTCTTCTAGTCAGTCTTCAGGCGTTTTTGTTATCTGCAATCCTGCAGGCTGGCGGTATCAACTAAGAATCTCAGGTTCACTGCTTTATTTCAGCGCATAAGCCACAGAGGGTTGAGGTAAGGTGAGGATTATAATGTCATCTAATGTATTTGTAACTTTACATGTATGTAAGGTGATGAGGAATCAGAGTTATGATGTTAAAAGGTTGTTTGTCCTCACTTCACTGAACACAAAAGACAAGCAGCTTACCCAGCTGGACGCTGCTTCTGATTGGTTATTGCCACACACGACTGGATTATTACAGAAATGTATCATCTTCACTGTATATAGAGAAACCTTTAAAGGGTTAAAACTACCTTCAATCTTCAAATCCATGAAATCAGAAGAAAATCCAATCACTGCAGAGATCCTTTTTAACAGTACCTTTTGTTTTTAGTTGGAGATTATTTTCTGTGGCATGTCAGCTTTGTTTTGCTTTTTTTATAAAGCACATCTGAATGTCATTTACAACTTATTGACAGTGGTACTGCCAATATACGTGTTAACATTCTTGGCTGGGTGAAGTGACGCTAATTACTAGATCATTTCCCACAGATGTCAACAGCACCAGTACCACTGAACACAACTGTAGCATTCATGAAGCACAGTGTCAATTATTTATAAAGGATTTAATATGAAATCAAAATAAAAGATTTGAAGGCAAATTTTTATGTGATTTGAAACCTCTAAAAATGGAGGTCAGCAACTAATATAGTGCTTTGCAAAAGTCTTGACCCATCACTATTTTCTTCATATTTCTTTTTTTCCAAGGAGCCAAACTTCTTTTCCTTTTAAAATGTATTTATTTATTTTTCTAATTCTCCTTGCACAATGGCTCTCCAGACTTTATGAAGGTCTTTCAGAGTTTTTCTTTGGACCTTGGCTGCTTTTTCACTCATTTTCAGCCGAGTCCTTGTATCTGACCATTTTCAGAGGATTTTTTTTTTTTTGTTAAGCTGCTTAACACTGAGCTATGAATCACAAAACATAACCAACTCGGGGGATGAATCACTGTTGTCTACACATAACAGATGACAAAGAATTAATTTTTAGGTGCCTTGTTACAAGCAGTCTGTTGTAAAAACACATCATTTGTTAGTTTTGATGCATGCTCATCGAGGTAAGTAAATCCCAAAGGTTGATTCTGTTGATCTGGACGTTTTCAGTTGGAGAAACGTTTCGTTACTCATCAGTCTCAGCTGACTGCAGGTTTCAACAACCTTATAAACAGTACATTTGCACAATGACTGAAACTAGCCCACTGAATGAACAATGGGCTGTGAGGTCAGATCCCTTGATCATTAATATGCAAATTGTCATGACCATTGATCAACAACCACTGATAAAAGACCATTGATCCATGGCCATGAGTCCAATTCAGAGAGTTGGGGAATGGCTACAATCACAGCATTGTAAGATGGCAAAGATGTACACTTAGGCCCCCTTTCAAAGTTGATGTGTACTGTAAACCTCGCATACGGATCAGTATTTAAGGTTTGACTCTCATCATCCACTGGAGCACAAACTGGGTGTCATCAGGACGCTACAACACAGAGCGAACATCATCCTGACAGACACAGCGGCCAGGGAAGCAGAAGAACATCACATCAAGAAGGCCCTGAGTAAATGTGGTTATCCCAGCTGGACATTTGTCAAAGCTGGGAAGGCACCTAAAGAAACCCCAGCTGATCCAGGAGAGAAGGACAACCGCTACCTAAGGGAAAACCTGTATTGATCCCGTATGTGTCAGGAGTATCGGAACAGCTGAGACGCATTTTTTCTAAACACCTCGTCTCTGTGGCTTTTAAACCCCAAAACATGCTACGCCAAAAATTGTCGGGTCCGCCGGCACAGAGTAACATAGTGTACGCTGTTAAGTTCCAGGAGGATTGCCAGGATTTATACATCAGGGAAACCAAACAACCTCTGGCGAAGCGGATGGCACAACACAGAAGAGCTACCTCGTCAGGCCAGGACTCTGCAGTCTATTCACACCTACAGGCCAGTGGACACTCTTTCAATGACGAGGATGTACACATCCTGGACACGATGGCAATGTGCGAATGTATAGTTACCTTTTGCTGGTCTACCTTACCATATAAAGCGCCTTGAGGCGACTGTTGCTGTCATTTGGCGCTGTAAAAATAAAATTGAACTGAAGAAGGTTTGTGGAAACCTGCAGACTAAAGAAGTCACTTGGATGAGTGACAAAAAGTTTCTCCCATTGAAAACACTATGTCCAGATGAACAGAATCAACGTTTTGGGACATTATTTGTTCCACTTTCTTTAGTTTAAGCTATGGAAAATACCAAAGATAACACAGTTAAACAGGCATAAAATAGGATTTTTGCACCAACAGGGAGGTTCCCAAAGTGCTGTTAGCTGAAAACTTGGTGCATGGCGAGCAGTGTATCCTCATTAGAAACGGTCTCAGTGGCTGTTACGAAGTCATTCTTAATGAAGGGGAAACACTGAGAAAAGGCTGACCTACGACAAATTACGCAAGAACTGGACTGAAATTCAATGAATCCAAAATTGAATTTTTTGATACAATTTATCATTAATTTGTACAGAGAAGGTCAGGAGATTTTGCTTATTTAAGAAAAACATTTACCTTCATGCATGGGTTTTATTTTGATTTCATTTTGGGTTTCAACAGTAAGCATCACCATGGGATGACACTCAGCAACTTTTGCAGTTCATGTGAAATGAAGCTTGGCATCAGTGTATTGTTTATCCCATATTTCAACACAACTGAAGTCATTCACGCTAGAAGGAAAGGCTGTATGCCATGAAGCAGGCCAGTCCAGTTCACTGTACTTCACTGCTGCGTTGTGGTCCACACACAGGCTGGTACGCTATAAATGTAGCCACTCTCTGAGGATGACATCATATTGCAGGGTCTTATTAAAGGCCAGCCTATTAAACAAAACCTCACATCCAATATATCCATCTCCTCCCTCCTATTTCCTTCTGTGCTTCCTTCCTCTCAGTTTCTCTTCAATTTTTCTTTCTGTGCTCTTTCACTCTTTTGTTAATGTGCATTAACCATCTATCCCCCATCTCCATTTAACACTGTTCAACTTTTTATATGTACACATCATCCTTGCCACTGCCGTGCATCCCTCTTCTCACCAGCTCTCCCGCGCTTTCATTCATCAGTCTGTTGGCATCGAGACAGCAGACGTAAAAGCAACATATTGTGTCTTTTGAAATAAAAGTGAGAATCACAAATGCGAGTGGAGTCGGTAACAAATCCAGATAAGCTGGGAATAATACAAACCAGCAGCCCTCATGTTTTCAGTTATTACAGTTGATCATGTGCATTTTAAAATTGTTGCACAATGCCCGTACAACAGGAAAAACATGCTGCAAGCCGTGCGTTATGGGTGTAGTGTATCCTGCTTTAACACATCACAGCACCTAAAGAAAGAAAATGATTAAAAGCAAAACAAAAAGTGAAACAAAAGAAAGGTGCGTGAATTTTTTCCCTTTTTCTAGCTAGCCTAATGTTAAGCAGAATATGGAGTTGTAGTTTGGTCAAATCCAAATAGCTATGGATGATCTATAAGTAAATATAACAACAAAAAGTGCATATATGAGCAAATGTTTGTCTGTCATCATTCCAAAAGTCTCAACCAAAAGTCTCAACTGTTGGTCCCTCTTTTCTTTCTTTGGTTGGTCTTTTTTGTTTTTCCCCATTTGATACGTAATCCACATCTAAAATTATTTATTATCCTTTTATATATGGATATCTGGTACAGATGTTAGATTAGTAACCATTAGTTTACTCCAATGGCACCAACTATTAACGTTAATTAATGAGAGGAAGCTCCAATAAAATGATCATGTAATTCAGACTGTCTGTTATCATTTACTTATTCATTGAATCTTTTGTTTAAAAAATGGCAGGAAAAAACATGATCAAGTGACAAGTGACAGCACAGTTACACTCCGCCAAGTATTATCCCCTGCTACACACACACGCACACACAGTGGTTCTGGTTCAAACTGGAAATAAACTAAATCGTTGGATGTGCACCATGGTGCCAAGCCAGTCATCAGTTTAATATTTGCTGTAATGTGACACTTTGATTTTCTGTCATGTATGGAGACTCGGGGCAGGGGGTCTATTCTAATGACTTTAGAGAGGAAGAGCGCTATTGTAGCTGCAGAAAGAGAAAAATGGCACAGATATGATATTCCAAGTTTCATGCAAGGACATGGCTTTGTAATTCCTGTTTGTGTGAGCGTGTGTTTGCTTTTTTTCTCAGTGTTCTACCTCGAACCTCTCCTCCTTCTTCTTGGATCAAAGCTTTCTTCTGAGAGCTTCTCCATGACGACCTTCAGTCTTTTAGCTGAAGACTGTCAGTTGAAACTTTACCTGTAACTGTACCTGAACCTGAGCCAGTACTGTTACCCCAGAGGCTGTGAGACATGTATTTATCATCATCATAGCAGTTGCCTAACTTCGGTTATCATCATCACTACATTGGCAGTGTTTGTCATGCTAAAAAATCTGATGATTCTCTACATTTGTTCAATTGTAACAATATCCCCAGCACCACAAACACATCCCAAACATGACAGATCCTCCACCGTGTTTTACAGACGGAGGTAGACGCTTCTCTCTCCTGATCTTTTCGGACCATGTTGACAACAATTTTAACTAAAAGTTGCCAATTTGGATCCATCACTCTACAAGTCTTGTTGCCACAGACTTTCAGTCCAGTTCTTGTGTAATTTGCCAAAACCTCAGCCCTATTCTCCTTGTTTCCCTCAGTTAATAATGACTTTCTGACAGCCACTGAGACCATTTCTGATGAGGCTTCAGTGAACAGTAGATCAACTTGAAGGCCCAGTAGGGGCTTTGTTGTTCCCCCCCTACTTCTTAAGTACATGACTTTCAGATACTGTTCATGCTGTAGGGAGTTGGTAGGCCTTACACTTTTTTGTGCTCCGTTTTTCCTAACATTTTTTTTTTTTTTTTTTCATGGACATGCTGCACAACATGCCAAGACATTCCATGTTTTCAGCGTATAACCCTTTGGGATCACCTGTTGGTATAAAAATACAATTTTAATACTAACCTGTGTTAGACGCAGTTTGACAAACGTACAACCAGGCATAAAACCAGTGTTATGTCTACACAGCCAGTGCTGTTTAGACACAACACTGGTTTGTCCATACAGTTAGGTGTTTTATGCGTGAATGATGCAGGTCAGTGAGGTCAGTGAGGTCAGTGAGGTCAGTGACGGGTACAAGGACTAGAGTGCAAATGAGTGAAAAAGCAGCCAATGTCCAAAGAACCATTTGGAAATCCCTTCAGAAAGCCTGGATGAATATTGCTCGGGACCATTTTAAAAAATTATAATAAAGTCCTGCTCCTTGGATAAATAAATAGCTCAAGACTTTTGTAAAGTACTGACATTTAGATGATAGAAATGCAAAAGTATGGTGACTCTCACTAGAATAAACTATGAGTGTAGCAGTCTCTAATGGGTTAAAAAGAAAAAAGTTTAGTTTAGATAAGTTTATGCGTCACTCAGAGGTGTGTCTGTGTGTGCGTGTGTGTGTGTGTGTGTGTGTGTACTTGTCTACGTCAGGTGAAGGTGTGCATAGAGGCAGGTCTGGGTAGCTGGGCGGTGTCAGGATGATGACATTTCTTTGAATGACTCTGGGCGAAGGCAAGAAAGGAAGTGATAAAGGAGAAAATCACAGAGGAGGCAGACGCAGACAGAGGCTGTGTGCGGGCTTGTTGTTTGAGCAAACAGAAGAGACTTAACTATAGTGTGTGTGTGTGTGTGAGTTTTAATGTGTCTGCTATGAAGTTTGTTATTGAAGATCAGAGAAAGGTGGCAGGATGGAGAGACCAAGCAGCTGTCATGTAAGTGTGTGTGTGTGTGTGTGTGTGTGTGGTGTTTGGGGTGTGTGCGTTGTGGTTCAAGTGGTTGTGTTGACTCGACATCCTGTCAGGGTTAACAGAGCTGTCTGTCCTTTACTTTCCATTTAGGCAACCTTTTTGGGCTTGTTGCTGGGATTAAAGTGGCTGATCAATAGTTTCAGTAATCTCACTGGAATTAGATTACAGTCCTGGTTTCTACCTATCACGTCCCAGCTCTGCAGTGTTTTATTTGGTGTTGTTTTACTGTAAAACAGTAGAGGCGACTTTCAAAAATCAGTCATAAGTTTCCTATTTGTTCCTGCTTCCTTTTTTACTTTGTTGAAATAAATAAACTGAAAATTCAATATGTGGGTGTTGAATTTCTGTCGTCTGTCTTTGGGTTTCTCAGCTATGCAGGATAAAGTTACAAGATCAGCTTTTTCTGCTTTTATTCCAGTTCTCCAGAGATCAGTTCATCCTGGACTGTCCTTCAGAGAAACTTCGCAAGGAGCTCGAGGAAGAACTGAAGATGGACTGCGAGGAGCCGAGAAGTCACGCGTGGTACCACGGATCGATTCCCAGACAGGTAACACTGTTCGCACACAAATCTGAGTCACAAGTCCCTCCTTTTAAAAGCCAGGTTAGAAACTTGTTGAACCAGATTACCTATTATTAGTCTTCCATGCTACACACATGGTGCTTACAGGAAGACTGTAGCGTAAAGAGTGGCCTCGGCAGCAGTGCTGACAGAAAGAAAGGCTTCATTCTGTATGGTGTGTTTATGTGTGTTTTGTGTCCGCGCATATGTGAGAGGGAGATATTGTGTGTTCCCCTGAAAACCAGCACTGAGATGTAATCTTTTTTAATAAGCTGCTTCCCTTGGCTAAACTAAACCACCGTTATAACTTATACAAACATTTGCTTAATTAAAGTCTGAAACTGTGGATGACAGAGAGTGTATGTGTTCGAGAACAGGGAGCGAGAACCAATAAATGTAACAAGGCAGGGAAATAAAGAGCTCTGCATGTGTAAACGGTCAAAGAAATATCCTTTTTTTAATCATATAATAAATGAAAGTCAAATTTATTTTTAAAGTGCATTTAACAGTGCTTTATAATAAATGAATGAATGAATAAATGAATGAATAAAAATAGGCTGGAAGTCTAGTTTTATTAGAGTCATTTGAGGGAAATGCTGTTCCACAGTTCAGGGGCAAACACAGAGAGCACACTGACCTGGAAGGAAAGCTAAAACAGGTGAAATATGATCTCTTTTTTGGGGGGGGGGTGCCTGTGAGGAGCCTACAACTGACTGAGACCTGTGTAAAGTGATTTGCAGTAGTCCAGGAGGAGGAGATGAGGTCATGAATGACAATCTTGAGATCTCTTATGGAAAGAAAAGGCTTAATTTTCGATATGGAGCTTAGCTGGAAGAAGTTGTTTTTAACCACCGAGTTACTTTGATAATAAGTCTCATTTCTTCTGTGGAAAATGACAAACAGGGATCAAGCTTGTCAAAAATATCGTCATTTGACTTATGCATTGATAGATGCACAAAAACACTGAAAATTAAAAAATTTTTTGGATGAAAAGCTTTATTATTTTGATTTCAAATATAAAGGTTTTGGCGTGAAATGAATGTGAATCTACATGAAACTGTCACTAAAGCGTGTAGGTCTCTAACTGGATAAAGTGGAATGGTCCTCATGTCTTACATAACCATCACTAAGCTCACAAAGCTGGTACTAGCCTACCATTAAATGTTTGTATTGTAAAGAATCACTGTGGGCCACAGTATGTGTTCGTGTGTGTGTGGGCCGGTTATTATGGGCTCCTAAATCTGTTTGAACAGTTACATGATGCAGGCTGGGCTTTCTCAGGGGCCAACATTATCTATGAATTTTCAGGTTAGGACATGTTTTAAGGTTAAGGTAAGGGTAACGGTTAGGCAAGTAGTTGTTATCGTTAACGGTAAGTCACCAGGAAGTGAATGAGACGATGCAAAGACCTCTAACATTATGGCTGCGTGAAGTTGAGTGTGCCCATGTGTCACTTATTTCTTTTTGCAGGTTGCAGAAAACCTGGTGCAGCGAGATGGAGACTTCCTGATCCGTGATTCGCTGTCCTTACCAGGAAGTTACGTTCTCACATGCCAATGGCGAAACACTGCTCAGCACTTTAAAATTAACAAGAAGGTACATATGAGCTTCCAGCTAAACTGAAACGAATATTTGACTAGAGTATAAATGGTAAAATAGCTAGGTCTGTTATTTTGCCTGTCGCCTTCAGGTAGTGATGCTGAATGAAGCTTACTCCAGAGTTGAGTACCGCCTAGACAGAGAAGGTTTCGACAGTATCCCTGCACTCATCAGATACTATGTTGGCAACAGAAAACCTGTCTCACAGGTGGGTTTGGTGATTATTTTTCTTTTAATTATTCTTGCTTCAAAGTTAATTTTATACTATTATTATTATTATTATTATTACTAACTATTATTATTCTGGTTGGTGGTTTTCCTCATTATAGCACATAAAAGAATAACTTTTGGTAGTTAATAGTAAGTTGCTTTTAAGTGCTAAGAGATTCAAGCTTGTGAAATAAATCTAATTACTAGGATTTGATTCAGCAGAGTTTGTGTCAGTATAGTCACAGATAAATAAAAAATGTTGAGGTTTGGTTAGGTCATCTTATCTGTTCTTCCGCCCACACATTGAAGGTGGTAGGGGCCATCATCTTCCAGCCAATCAACCGAGGGCTGCCGCTGCGCTGCTTAGAGGAAAAGCACGGACTGTCGAGCAGTCACCGGGAGAGGCTGATGTCGCAGGAGAGGCGGAACCAGAAACGCCTCAGCCTCAATATTACCAACGGACACGCATACGACAACACACAGGCCGCGCACGACAGCACACACTGCCAGGACAATGGCATTGCCCGAGGCAGCCAGCTCAGGTTTGCACTCTACAAACACACGCAAACACACTAATTAACACCTAAACACTGAGATTCCTCGCTGGCTCTCATAACGTGGTTGTTGTTCCACTGAACACGTGAGATTTGTTGGATTTGATTAATACAAGCCTATTACTGCAAGTGGATAGTGGGCTGCAGACCAAATACCAGTCTGTCTGCTGTGTTTGAATAATGGAGACCCACCTTTACACAGTCTCCATCTCCACACATTGTTCTGCTTTTAAGGTTTTACTCTTTGCACTGAGCTGTTTACATTCAGTCGTTTTGGCTGAAGTTTGAACATGTCCCATATGTATCATACGTCCTCTGTAAATGAAGAGCTGTTGTCTGTGCGCAATTTCAATGCACACACACATTAAACAGGGTTCTGTATCTATCTGAGCGAGGTCAGACCAGCTGTGAGGGGATAATAAATACAGAGCTGAGAGTAAAACAGAAACCAGAGATGAAAAAGAGGATATATGGACAGAGAAAAGGCTTTTTAAAAAGTCAAAGAAGGGATGAAAGGATTAGTGTTTATAACGTGATTTACTTTTTTTTGAATACTAATGGTACCTTTTTATTATTATATTGAAAATATTTGTGAGAGGTTTATCCGATGCCCATGTGTGATGTGAGTGGGATGTTTTTATCGCCCTTCCTCCTCCTTCAGGTTGAAGGATCGCTGCGGCAGCCAACCAGCAAGTCTCAATCAAGTCCAGGAGCGGCGACACCCACTCAAGGCGCACCAATCAGAAAGCTTCCTTCCTCTTGGTAAGTAAAAGCTAGGAGGTTCTGAAAAGCTGTGTGACCTTTGAGGAGAGGATGAAAGTTTGAGTTTTTCCCTTTATTATAATTACACATCTGTATAATAACAAGCTTGAAATATTTAATTGTCTACAGCTGTTATAACACTTTCACATTTAGACATTTGTAGGTCTCAGAGAGAGCTGAGTGTAAAAGCAAAGCTGTCGATTTACCAGTCGTTACCAGTCATATGAGACCTCAAAAGCACAAGTGGGAATTCTGATCAACTCAGTGCCTTTTTTTTTAACTTAGTCATTTCCTTTCCTCCCCACCTCCACCTCATCTTTTCCTTTTTTTTGTAACCTTTTTTTAAAATTTCTATTTATCCACCATCTCATTATCTTCTCATTCATCTCTTTAACTCCATCTTCTGTAATTTTGTTCTGTCTTCAGGATCCAAACCGCAGCCCCTGCAGACACCTGACTCGCTCCTTCCCAGCCCAAACTCCAAGTCGCCGGTGTTTCGGACAGGCAGCGAGCCACTGCTGAGCCCCTCTTTCCCACGGAGATCAGCAGAGCCTCTAGCAGGTATACAAATATTTTGGTGGAGAAGAACCAGCAGCATACAGATGAGTTTCTTCAGCGACTATTCAGTTTATACAGAAGAATCCCTAAAGACCTTTAATATATACTGGTTCCTATAATAGAGTATATTAAACCTAACAATTGCAAGACATGTGATACAAATAGATGTTTGGCTTTATTTGTAGTTTTACTGTCTTCTTTAATCAGTGTTAACTTTTAATGTTAACTGTAAAATAGATGAAAATAGATTTGCTTGGTCATAGTGTAGAAAATGTACAGTATAGAGCAGCACTCATGCTAGATGTAGAGCTACAAACAGAAAAATCAAGAAAAGACTGCAATTAACAAGAGCAGCCTGAGCGCCCACAGCTCTGCCAAGACCAAAAGTTCCCAATACAGGTTGTATAAATCAAGTCCCAAAGGACAAGGAAGTCCTGATCCAGGGATTTAGTTTGATATTTGGTGAGAAAATCATGATGATGTCTCCAATTTTTGTTTTGGTATGAATTTATAAAGATTAGATGCAAGATGACAAGTTTGCCCTGCGTCATAATGACAATTTATGGACAAATCCAAAACTTAGTGACTTCAAAATGTTGACCAGCTTCACCTCACCTTGTTTAATCCTACAAACAAAACCACTTTATCACTTTGATGGAGGAAAAAAATGACAAGAATAGCAATCGAGGATGAAATAAAGTAGCCTTGGTCCAGGTCTCTGAATCATATAGAAATAATGAAGCTAAACAAAGTGGCAGTTTGGACTGATTATCAGGCTAAAAATAACTGTTGTGCTTGCTAAGAGCCAATAAAAGCCCACGTGGGGGTTTTAAAATTAATCATCCGTTGTGCCTTCCTAAGTATGTGGGTGTAATATAATACACTCTCCCGGGCTGCTCCTGCCATTGCTTGAATGTTAGACAATGAATTTTCCTCCTGTTCTGCTGGGGCTCTCTGCTCTAATTCACCATCTGATAATATATCTGAAATCTGACTGTGATGCATGCTTTTCATTGTATGTGAATTTAAATAATAATATCTTAAAAATGTTAAAAATCAGAGGAGTTGTAATATTAGATACTTAAAAAGTTCAAAGTCTTTATATGTATAAAAGCCAAAACAGCTTTTGTGTAACTTTTATGGCACTCGTGTTCCTCCAGGCCAAGCGATCCGGGGCTCTGACAGCCAGCTGTGTCCTAAACCGCCTCCCAAACCCAGCAAGGTTCCTCTGGCTAGGCTGGCTCACTCCTCTTGTCCTCAGGCTAGAGTTCCCTCCTCCAGCTCCTCAAACCTCACAGACACCTCCTGTGTCTCTCCCAGACTGGCTGCACCTCCACAGGAGCCCAGACGTGTAGAAACCCCTGATTCTTCCTGGGCGAGTGGAGGTAGCCTTTTATTTTGTATATCTTTTTTTATATATTTATGCAAAGTTATTTTATTATTATTGGATGGTAAACATCTGTTTACATCAATAATGACTTTTATTTTTAAATGCAACATTATAGATGGATGTGTTTGTTATTCCACAGCCACTGCAGGCCCTCCTGTTCCTCCAGTGAAGCCCCTGAAATTGCAACATCTACGGCCGCCTGCAGACTCCCGCTGCTCCTCTGGGTCTCTAGTTTCACCTGCTGATGCTGCTAAGTGTCCAGATTCAGAGACAATAACAGGACAGGGTGAAAGACTGCAGCCCAGCCCTGCAGACCTGAGGTCCTGCAGCCCTCTGGAGTGGGAGTCGTCTAACTCGCCTAACCCCATCACAGACCACAGCCGTGAAGCTCAGCTAACACTCTGCAGCTATGTGGAAAGACTGAAGAGAGAAGGGGAGACGGGGAAAGAGGAGGAGGAGGTGGCAGGAGACAGAAGCTCCTACCATCATGCTATCGCAGCCTTGGAAAACACCAGTGAAGAAGAGGATGAAGATGCAGGGAAAGACGAGGAGAAAGATAAGAGGAGGAAAAAAGAGAGGAGTAGTTTTCAGCGGCCTGTCATAGAGACGGAGTCCATGTTCAGGCCAGCAGAGTTCGACTCGCGACTTCTGCCTCTAGAAAACAAACCACTGGAGATGGCGGTTCTGAAGAGAGCAAAGGAGCTGGTGCTCAGCCACAATCACCACAGCATAGCCAGACACCTGCTGATGGCTGACTGCCAGGTACACACACACACACACACACACACACACACACACACACACCTAAATATAACAACCGTAATTTATTTTTCACATGGTTATATCCTCTGTTGCAAAGTCATTATCTTTTGTCTTCCTGATTTTTTTCTTTTTATAGACTGATTTTCTGGATGCTTTAGAGCTTTTCTTTTTTTAATTAGTTAGTTGGTGGTGACTATATATATCTATATATAAAAACAAAAACAAAGGAAGCTTGTCATGAAATGACTACTTAAGTAGAAAGTGAGCAGTGAAAAAGGGAAAATAAAAGAACATCTCTATTTTCTGTTGCCTATGTTGTTGAGGGTGAGTTTTCCTGTAAACAGGAAAATGAATAGGAAAGAGGCTAAAGTGGGATTGAGCGCGTGGTGAAACTCTAAAATCGGCTGTCGTGGCTCAGCGTGGGGAAAAGAATCACAATTTCTCTTGAGTAGAGTTTCTTAATGTACAGGCTGTGATCAGCTGATCTGGGCTACTGCTCTGAGGTTTACTGCTCTTTGTGGATTTACACACCTCAGTTTAACAAGATGTAAGCAGATGTTTTATGAGTTGTCCTGTTCCATCCTCTACATGGTGTTTATATTAGACAGTATAAAGTTGGTATGAAGGTGGAATTCGATGAATGAATCTCAGCATCATTAGCTTAACTTCAAACTCATCTGTGCTATACCTGATATAACCTAACTCTGAGCATGAAACACAGTCACTGTGCACCAGTCACACACTGTTCTTTACTTTAAATCCATCACAGTACAGCAAACTAACCTGTTTATATCTTCACTAACCTGCAGAGGGTCTTCATCGAATTCTTAAAAAACAGTTAGTTTGATTAGCAGCAGTTTCGTAATATGATAAAGCTTAATGTCACATGTACAGACAAAGGGTTAAAAGATGAGGATTTATATTAAAGCTTTTCCAGTACATCAAATCCCACTGAGCATCCTTACCTTTAAATCTAACCTCTGTTCTTCCTCTCCTGTTGTGTCTTTGTTATCTTTCTCCATCTCTGAGTGAGCTCTTTCTTTTCTGTCCTTGTGAAATACAGCAGCTGGACCTTAAGCTAGCAACACACTGTGCCACAAACTGCACACAAGCAGTTTGTGTGATTGCTGATGTTTGTTAAGCCGATAGAATTACCTGCTAGTTACAAAAAAAAGACACTCGTTATGCTCCTCTCACTCCTCATTCCTGTTTTGTAGCGCTAGCTAGATGCTGAAGTATGTCAAACGCAACTTGTGCACACCTGCAGTCGTTCTGGTGTCGCGCCCAAAAAACACGAAACAAAAAAACTCACCCCAAAACACCAGCCCACTTTAATTCCCGACTATGGCACATGGTTTTACCTCTTTGATGTCTTTTATACAACCTGGTGATTAATGCATGAACAGTATTGTCTTTCATGTGTTACTGTTTAGCCTCAAATCGGTTCGATGTTTGAGATAGAGTGACGTAAAAAAAGGTTTGCCTCACACCTCAAAATGCACCAATAGTAACGAGCCTGTTTTGAAAATGTAAGGAGTAATAATAATAATAATAATAATGATAATAATGATAAAAATAATAATAATAATACATTTTATTTAAAAGCGCCTTTCAAAACACTCAAGGACACTTTACAGAACAAATAGAAAGTACAGATTTTTATTTAAGAGAGTAAAAGTAAAAAGTTGTCAGAAAGATAAATAGTGAAGATACCTGAAAATTCTACTTAAGTACAGCAATAAAGTATTTGTACTTCATTACTTCCCTCCTCTGGCAGTAAATGATGGTTTTACAATTTAGTAAATGATGTACTAATGCTGCATAGACCCGGTATGATTCATTGTTAATAATAACATATCAGAAAGTGCTGCAAGCAGCAGCGCTGTGCTGGGAAAATGAAAACTGACACCAGACAGACGTCGACACGTGCATTTAATCTGGAGGTAAACATGTTTACTGCTGCTGTGACACACAGCTCCTCTCTGTGTGTATGTGTGTGTGTTTGTGCACTATAGAGAATTAGATTTCCACCCTGCACCTGATGATGCTGCTGCAGCACAAAAATGATCTTCATGATGCAGAGACACAACCAAATAAAATGTTTTGCCTCATCCAAACACATGCGCTAGGCACATACAATGAAACAGGGTGACAAACTATAACAGAAAACTGTTCTAACAGCTACTTGTAAAATTTCTTTTCTCACCACCAGGTTGCCAGGATACTGGGAGTGACTCCAGAGCTTAAAGGTCAAATGGGCGTGTCCTCCGGTCTGGAGCTGGTGACACTGCCGCACGGTCGTCAGCTGAGGCTGGACCTGATGGAAAGGTACATAAATGATGTTGAATGAGAGGACAAATCACAACTTAAACCCACACACTGGCATGTAGTGTGAAGTAATAGTTTTAGTCTCTTTTTAAAACCTAATGCACACTAAGCGGTTAAAAAAAAAGAGGAAAGATAGCCGTTTGCTTTCATGCAAGGAATCAAAAGAATCTATATTTTTGTGTTTTGTACAAAAATCGTTTTAGCATAAATCTCCTTATAAATATTTGTCTTTATGTACAGGTAAATACGCTGTATTGGTAACTCTTTCGGGGTAGTAGCAGACACAATTCAATTCACTTCTGTTTTGATTGAATAGAACCAAATCACAACAACAACTGACTCATGGGGGTTTATACTTTAAGATAAAGACCCTGCAATAAAACAGTCAAATGACCCAGTACGAGCAAACACTTGGCGACAGTGGGAAGCAAAAAGTCCCTTTTAACAGGAAGAAACCTCCAGCAGAACCAGACTCAAGGAGGGGCAGCCATCTGCAGTGACCGGTTCTGGGTGAGGGGAGGAAGACAGGACAAAGACGAGATGTGGACGAGAGCCAGAGATTAATAACAACTAATGATTAAATGGCCTGTATTTATATAGCGCTTTACTAGTCCCTAAGGACCCCAAAGCGCTTTACACATCCAGTCATTCACCCATTCACACACACATTCACACACTGGTGATGGTAAGCTACGTTGTAGCCACAGCCACCCTGGGGCGCACTGACAGAGGCGAGGCTGCCGGACACTGGCGCCACCGGGCCCTGTGACCACCACCAGTAGGCAACGGGTGAAGTGTCTTGCCCAAGGACACAACAACCAAGACTGTCCAAGCCGGGGCTCGAACCGGCAACCTTCCGATTACAAGGCGAACTCCCAACTCTTGAGCCACGTTTGAATTTGAACACCCTTTGCTGTGGAACCAATGCTATGTTACTCTTTCAAAGAGAGGGGAAGAAAAAAAAAAGCGAGTGATGGAAACAACTGTGTTCGCGTACAGGTATTAAATGCAGAGAGGTGTATAAACACATGGAGAGTGATGAACAAAGCTCAGTGCAACATGAGAAGCTTGCAGCATAACTAAGGGAGGGTTCAGGGTCTCCTGATCCATCCCTAACTATGATGTTAATAGTAGACAGAGTGTCTGTCTATCAAATCTAAACTGGAAGCTCGTTCCACAGAAGAGGGGCCTGAAAGCTGAAGGCTCTGCCTCCCATTTTAACTTTTATATACACAAAATTTACAACAGCTGCACAGACTCCACTCTGCTAAGTTGACCTAAAGAGCTGGTAATCATAAAGACATGATAGTACTAACAATATAACTCCAGTAATCCAATAAACCCTATTTATTAAAGGTGTGCCAAGACTTCTGAGTAAATCAATGAGTTTTCTATTTGTTTGTACAATTACAAGCTGTTGTTTTCCCATGACCTTTCTGCAAGGTTTAGCATTTTTCTTCTAAAATACTTTCAGCATTTAAGATCTCTTAGTTATTGTGAGAAGTTTGAACTGAAGCTGATATACCACCATTAAACATGTCGTACAGGGGAACCCATCGTGGAACTCGCCCCTGCAGACAGTGAGGTCTGTAGTTAGACTACTGCACCGCTGGACGATCAGATAAGGAACAAAAGACACTGGTGTTGGGGGCTGTTTGTAATCCACCTGTCTCTTTCCTCTGTCTCCCAGGCACCACACCATGGCAATAGCTGTTGCTGTGGATATTCTGGGATGTACGGGTAGCGTGGAGGAGCGGGCTTCCACTTTAAATCGCCTCATTCTGGTTGCTATAGAGCTGAAGGACACGGTTGGTGACCTGTTTGCTTTCACAGCCCTGATGAAAGCTCTGGACCTGCCTCAGGTAATGAATGCCTAACCCTAACCCTTACCCTAAACCCTAACCATAACCCAATTGTAACCCTGACAATAAAGCCACATTTTGAGTCTCAAAAATGCCTTCAAACTTGTGGGACCTGGATTTTGGTCCCCATAAGTTTAGTAAACTTCCAATTTATGGTCTCCACAGTGATATGAATAGACACACACACACACTTTATTACATTTTTTTCCCTTACATAAATCATAAAACCAGGTAACGCATATGACAACTAAAATCTCTCTATCATGAAAAAAACAACCAAAAAAGGAGAGATTTAATTGTAGTTTGAAACTCTTAATGTTGATGTTTGTTGTTGATTCAGATCAGTCGTTTGGAGGAAACATGGACGACTCTACGAAGGAACTTCACACAGACCGCTATCAGCTACGAGAAAACACTCAAGCCTTTCTACAAGAATCTGTACGAAGGCACCGGTAAGAGGACAAACACAGCCGATAGCCACTGATAACAGCTTAAAGATATAATACGTATTATTTCCTAAAAAGAGAAAAGAAATTACTTCAAATCATCATTTAGACCTGCGGGATGTCAGGCTGTGTTTTTGGGACTCTGAAAATGTAGCATCCAGGTTACATGGTCTCCATCTCTGTGTTAGTCAGGGCTGAATTAAAGGTTTTGAGGATGTGCATGTCACTTAGAATCAAGACACCACATGACTGGCATAAATATTTATAAAGTTTTAATTTTGATGAACAACACTTTTCTTCATAGTTTTCATCAACAACCATTGTTTTTCCTGAGAAAGTAACATGATAATCAGGTCTGGACTGGGACAAAAGATGGCCACGGCATTTTTGCTCCAGGCAGCCCACCTCACTCTCTGCTAGCAACAGCAGCCTCCTGTGACTGTGAGGGTTGTTGCTGATGCTACTGTTAACGGTACAGCAGCAGCAGCCCGATAACTAACGTGTCGGCTAATTTGACACATTTTGGTGCACATGTTTTTGCTTTATTTTTATTTTTCTCTCTTAGTTTTGCCCCTAGATCTTTTCACTTCAACCACTTCTTCCACACTTAACTCTTTTCTGCATGAACACACAGGGAAGGTAGGGGAAGGGCCGGTTACCAAGTTGATCGTAGCATGTATGACTATATAGAAAAGAACAAAATTGATATATTATAACAACAAACATGCTGTGTTCAAAGTCACTTAAATCACCTTGCTTCTCCATTTTAAAGCTCAAATTAAACTTCAGCAGGTCGTCTTGACCACTTCTACATGACTAAATGCATCAAGTTATGTGAAGGAGCAGTTGAACAGGTGTGCCTGATACAGTTGCTGGTGAATGTGAGAATTTGGCTGACAGCATTACTGTAATTTAAAAATATATATAAATATCCTATTGTTCATAAATAAAACATCATCAAATAAATTAAGTATATTTTGTTTCGTCTTTTTAAAAAAATACATGGGGTAAGTAGATCTTGAGCATTGTTTTATAAAAGGGTTACTGTTGCTATGTTTAAAAAAAAACATTTAAAAAAACCCTTTTATAAAAATTCAGCCAGTAAGAATGAACATTGCATAAATTTTTTTTTTTCTATATTTAGAGTTTAAAAAAAGCAAACGTCAGTGTTTTCTTTTTTTTTTTTACGGACCTCATAAACTCTGCTAACCTCACTCTGCTGCAGCCTCCTCTCCCCTGGTGGTCTGTGTGCCCCTCCTCCTGCCACTCCTCACGTTGATGGAGCGTCCTTCAATTGCACCTGACGGGGTGGAGCTCTGGGAGACCAGCGACCAGGGCTGTGACATCATGCTGCGCCACCTGGAGGCTGCACGCAACGTTGCACGCAATGCGCAAAGCTACACTGCCAATGCACAGAAGATCTTACAAGGTAAACACAAGAAGAGGCCACCAAATTCTACCAAAACGGGCGTCACGTGTTCCTTTAAAAAAAAAAAAAAAAATTAAATAAAATCCACCTGTGTGTTTGTTCTTTAGGGTTTCAGTGTGACGACGATCTGCTCGAAGTGTTTAAGACAGACTTTCAGCTGCGACTGCTCTGGGGAAGTCGCGGAGCTGCGGTCAACCAATCAGATCGCTACAACAAATTCAACCTCATCCTCACTGCATTGTCACGGAAACTGGAGCCTCCATCTACAACACCAACCATAATCTGACTTCTTCTACGCGAACACAGCAGAACAGAAAAGACAGGAAGTGATTAGTGAGCGAATCAGGATCATCAGGAGCGTCACTGTTCTCTGAAGGCGCTCAGCAGCACTACAGGGGGAACGTTCACCTTCAGGTCAATGTGCTCTGATGGAATGTGAGCCAAAGCCGTGCTCATTTCATTCATGAAAAGCTTCAGAACATCTGTGCAAACAGAACTCCTTTTTTTTTTCAGTCCAGATGTTCACTGTCCCGTCAGGTCAGCTTTAATTATGTAGCCCAATATTACACATCCCAAGTTTGCCTGATGGCTTTTTAGAGTGAAACAGCTTCTGATTCCCTTTGTCTGAGAAAAGGATTAAGGGGAATAAATGCAAATTTTAGGAAGGAGAAAGAATGAATTTACAGTATGGACAATCACGAGAAAAAACCTTTACAGCTTAAGTAGTTTCAGTCAAATAAAACACTGGAAAGCTCCAAAAATATTACCGCTGTCACGACACACTAGACTGAAAAGTGATGGCTGCACCCAAACACCTCAGACACATCTTACTTTTAACTTTTTAAAATCAGGCTGATGCAGTGGAAGTTATTTCAGGAAAGGATGTGAAGACTGGTTCACTTTTAATCACATTGATAAGTTAATATCACATGGATGTGTTTAACTTCGGGACAGTGGATTTGAGACTAACTTAGGTAAACTCAATTCATACTCATTCATGTTCATTCATTTTCAGTGGAACAGCTGTCCATCATTTCCAGCTGTTTTAGTCGGTCTTTATCACTGTTTTGAAAATCAGAGTGTATAGGAGGTAACAAGAAAAGTGTGTGTGTACCGTCTGTACTGAAATCACTTGTGCGTCTAACATTAGAATGACTGACGAGCAGCAGCACGGTGATGCGGCTGTCATCTCACAGCAGGTGGGCCTTTGCTTGTGGAGTCTGCATGAGCTCCCTGTGCTTGCATGGGTTTCCTTGCACAGTCCCAAGACATGCACTTCAGGTGAAATAGTCTTTCTACACTGACTGTAGGTGTGGTCAGGGTTTAAATGTCCTGGTAAAAAAAATAAATTAATAACGCCACATTGTCGTTCTCATACTGCACATTGCTCCAGCAGCTGTTTTTAGCCTTTCTCTGCAGTGATCTCTTTAAGATGGCTAACGTGTGTGTGTGTGTGGTCATTTCTGTCAGATGAAGTTGCTCGATGTCGTCAGTGTACAGTAGCAGGTTGAAAAATGTCACAACACCCGCGGCACCTGAACAAGTGATAGAGGAAAAGGACGGATGATTTCCATCAGTCTTAAAAGTTTGTGTCAAAATTGTATTTTTGTTCTGTTTTCTGTTAGCCTCATTAGCTTTGCACTATTATGCTGGTATGTTACATAACAACAAATATATATAATAATCAGGGCACTTTAAATCTATGTGGCCATTTGCTACAAACACCGCTCACCCAGCAATAAAAGAGGTAAATATTTGAGATGATCAATTCGTCCACTCAGCAGGTGACAGAAGGAATCCACAGGTAATCATTTTTGCAGAAAGTCATGATCCTAACTCTGTGTGCCTGAGTAACATGGGTCAGGTGTGCTTTTGTGTTTGTACAGACACACGCAGAAATAATGGAAATATGTTAATAAGTGAGACATTAAAGCTGTACATATTTAAAGCATGTTAATAATAGACTGTAAATACTTTCTGTAGATGACTGTTTAAAAAAGAAAAAGAAAAAAGATGCTGATGAATTTTAATATGTTTATATTATTATGAACTACTGTGGTAAGATTAAATAAATGCCATAAGCACGATCTGGAGAAGTTGAGTGTGTAACCATTGAATGTGTGCACTGTCATTGTTCTGAAATCTTCCAGAAACTTCCACTGAAACAACTCCACTTCTTTTCAATGCTGCTTATTTTATTAGAACAATATTCTGAGAGAAGAAAAAAAGCATTTTGTTCACAAAGTGTCCAAAGACATTCAAAGTAAAAAGATGTGCACAACAATATGAAAAGAGAAGTACTGCAATTGGTTACAACATGGTAGAAACACAGATTTACATGTTAACATCCTGCTAAAGCACCTTGTACCTGCTGTTCTTGCATTTCTTTCTGATTTTAAATAAAAAGTTTAAACCGCTGGAAAGTATCTTTACATGGTTGCTGGATACAAAGTTTCCACAGGACAAAAACAGGAATGTGGAGAACATATGGTTTTTGCTGGGTAGTGAACAGCACCACGCTCACAGTGTTATTAAAAAACAAACCGTTTGTACATAAAACTTACTGCAGATTTAATATAGTGTCAAAGCTCAATTGTTATTTAGTACTTTTGCATTATATTCAGAGTTACAGCACAGTGTCCATTAGAATACACAGTTTTATGCATATATTTGGAGTCTGGTGTGTTTTCTCTTGCAAACTGCTGCATCACTCAGCAGCTTTAAAGGGACGGCACGCTCCAAACGGGCCTTGAGCCAAACCAAAGTGCAGCTGTCACATTTAAAGCATCACATCTAGTTAAGGGTTTGCATGAAATGCTTACCATTCTAAATGCTCCGCAACATAAATGTTAGCAAAACTTTAATCGTATTCCTGTTGGAAGTTTATCGCACTCAACATGATTTCGCTGTCTGACAATAATGGCCTGAGGGTTATGGTGGGGTAAGTTTGAATGCTGAAACAATCAGTGGAACATTCAAGCTTCTCATATGTGAAGCTAACTGGAAGTCATATCTTGCAGTGTGTTGCAACTCGTTCATAATTGTTAGACTTGACTGTCACAAATTATTATCCGGCGATTAAAAACTATTACCTGTGGTCTTCACAGCTTTAAAGCAGAAACTGGATGACCTGATATGACTGCATTAACACTGGAACAAAAAAGTCATATGTACACATGAGAAAAATCACTGATGAAGCTTGGTGACGTTTTTGCAAGTCCAATCAAATGTATACTGAAGAAGTCCTGGAAGTATCAGTTGTAGTCCTAGATGAAGAGGGCAGGGCGAAAAGTTCAAGTAACAACATCTACAGCATTGTTCTGCACGGTTCACAGCTTCATCAAAGAAACACAGATTACAACGAAAGCATGGCCACCTGCTGTTTACACTTAGGTCACGTGAGATGAATCGTTGGCGGCTTTTTATGTTAAGCAGTAGGTGTATAATTTTGTTAGTCTATTAAACAGAAGATCAAGTGGGCCATTTTTAAAAAAAACTAACTGGTGAATGAATTCAAAGACTCTACAAAATCATGCACAAAAAAGCCTCTTTGCTCAAAATGAGATACAAAAAGAGTATAAAACTGTCAGGAGAAATTACTCACGCTTATTTGTTTGGTTTCTCACTTCTGCACAGGGGTCATTCAGATAGTTCACGTGTCTCTCACCTTCATTCATTCATTCATCTACTCACTGTTTGTCAGATTTAAATGCTGTAGTACTTTCGGACAAAGTGCATCGGTTCAATTCAAACCTTGTTGTCTGTCACAAAAATGGCCGACAAACCTAAAAACAATCACCACGGAAACACATTCAACATGACAGATGTTAATATGTACAAATCATTCAATGGTTAAAAACTAACAAAAACGCACATGTGCACAAATTAACACGTTCACATGTATGGAAAGCCCATTAAGCCGGGCAGGAGGGGCGGGGGACAAAAAACTCATTGGTATGTATAAATGTTTGGGCTTCCGTACATGTCGCTGATGCATGCGTGCTTGTCATCACATTCACATGTACAACCGATTAAATGGGAAAACTCTTCAGTCGCCCGAAAGAGGTGAGAGGTCAGCCCAGTTGGCCGATGGGAGATGTAGTCAGGCGGAAAAGCAGACGCATCGTTTTATGCTTGTGAGAAAAATCCATCCACAGGAAAACAAGGTGAAGTTTTAAGGCAGAGTCTTAATTGCAAAGACACCGGAGCTCCTCCTCCCCTTTCTTAGTTTGGTGTTCAGGCACAGTCCGGAGCGAGCTGAGCTGTGGTTTGGTGAGGGAAGGCCGCCATCTGCTGGTCAACTGGTGGAATCGCAACCCAACGAGGAAAAGGAGAAGAAAGAGGGAAGAGAGGTCCTGTATTTGCCCGATAGTCCTGCTATCTGTCTAATGAGCCGCACGGAGACATTAAACCGAACAAAATCCCATTCATGCTGGAACATCATGGCATTCGACGCACAACAGAGCCAGAGTCACATACGCACAGTCACAGATGGAAGGAAAGAAAGAAAACTCGCACAGGATCATAGCTCAGACACATTTATGACACATTATTTTTAAAAAACAAACAAAAACCCCACATGCGACTGTATGAGAGTGAAGGCAGGCAATGAGGAGCAGAGTGGCTCAGGCAGGCAGACATCACCAACACAGCACAGATAAGGATGAGGAGTGAGCAAGAGCGGTACAGGATTGACTGTTGTTAGTGGCAGCAAATGCTGGATGAGCACCTGACTCTGAAAGATAAGAAAACCCTGACGTGGACTCTGACCTCTGCTGTTATTTTTTTATTTATTTATTTAAATCTTGTTACAAGCTGGACCCAAAGTCTGGGAGAAAGTGTGTGTGTGTGTGTGTGTGTGAGATACGTTTTAAAAAATATGGTGAGAAAATTTTAAATAAATAAACCAGCAAGGTGGGAACAAGTTGTACTTGTGGGGTACTTATAAAAAACAACTTTATTGTTGTTATAGGAGAAAAATTTTAAGACTTGCCCCCAAACAGTGTGTCCAGCAGGTACAGAGAGTAATGTGATTTATAGAAGGGATAAGCTGATATTTAACACTAAAAGATAAATTCATTTTAAAACTAATCAGTTTATTAGGTCCACCAAGCAGAAGTGGTTCTAACCTACCTTTAAAATCCATTTCTTATATTTACAGTCACATTTGTACGTGATACAGGTGACCCATCGATACAAGGTCAGAACAGGGCAGCTCGACATAAAGGCCCATAAAGTGAGAGCAGCGTGGCGCAGAAATAAAGATCATGATGATACTGAAGCTGCTTATGATGGTTTGTAAAATCCAGAGCTTTCTGTAGTTTCAACATAAAGTTGTTACAATTCTCACTTTATGTCAGGACTACATTCAGCTGAGCTTGGTGTGCCTAATAAACTGCTGTGGTTGCCACTTCCTGCCCTGAAAGACAAAAACGGTCCACAGCTCACAGGTGGATTTGGATCTCACGTGAAGATCATAAATCCTTTATTGCTTGTTCGTGGCTTTGGCATCATCTCTTCTACCTCCCTCCTCTGAAAGCCCAGAATGCTTTGCTGCTTATGGACACGTGAGCATGCAGACATGCAAACCTCCCCGGCAGCCCGCCTAATCTCTGACCTCCTCCACCTCCCTCTCTCCCTTTTCCTCTCTTTCGCTCTCTCTCTTTCTTAGTCACCCTCCCCAGCACCAATTATCAGCAATCAGCACGAGCCCTCCACCAGCCAATCAAACCGCCCGGCCACTCTGCGGCCCCTCAGGAACCTGCAGTCACATAGAGGAGAAGAGACCGTTAATAGAAAAGCACACACGAGCTGAACCTGCTCACACTCAGACACAGCTCAAGTCGAGGATGCTTGCGTTTCAGACACACAGTAGAAAAGTTCAAATGGCGAGTGGAAATGAAGGAAGATGTGGCGTCCTTTGCTGCGATAAACACTCTTCAGACACGACTTGCTTCAGCTGGCACAGACGCCGGTAATATCCGCGCTGCTTGGTTTTTATCCTCATGGATAGCGGTGGAAACTCTGAGGGTCAGGCCAGGTTTCAATCAGTGACTCAAACAAACACCAATGAACTGAAACTGTGCATCACTCTTTGTTTAGCTGTAGCAGGTCTACATCTTAATCTCCTGGGCCTAAAAAAGCTCTATAACTGGTTTAAAAACAATTAGGCTCACTAACTGCAACTCTTAATTTGTGTTGATCCTACATATAGACCCACTGATAGAATTATAGCACATAAGCGCTATCCCGATTCAAAAAGGAGAAAATAGTGACTAATAATTTTAATTTACTGCTTTGTTTTACTACAAACTACAGCCTTTAAAAAGATACTTTATTCATCGTGGTCTGCTGTCTCAGTTAGTCCTAATCCAAAAGTCTGGACTGGACTGAAAGTTCACAGAATGTGAGTGTTCAAGCATCCTTCAATAACCTGAGAATTTGACCCACATGAGGAGCAAGAATTCCTGCATCGTCTGATGAACATACACCAGAGAAGGCGACTCCTGTAACAACATGCACTGCCCACTCTGGAAAACTAATAGGTAGGTTTTATCCAGATCCTTTACAGTGATAACTGATAAATCGGCATTACAATGGCACAAAAATGCGCACACACACACACGCACACACACACACACACACACACACACACACACACACACACACACACACACACACACACACACACACACACACACACACACACACACACACACACACACACACACACACACACACACACACACAGAAATCAGACAGAAAGGCAAAGTAAATGCAGCATATTTCATTTCAATAAACACAGACATGTCAAGAGCTTAAAATCAAGAGTTTGATCATCTCCAGTTAAAAATAACAGAGACAGTAAAATAATTAGAATACGTGTTAAAATAAAAATAAAGTCTTTCTAACGTATAATATAAAACGATCTTAATTCATTTGATCGAGGAGAAGAGCTGTAGCTTACATACAGCGGTGGATGAGCACATGAATGCCTCATATTACACACAAATCACTCAAACACCACACGATGAGTCCTTCCTGTTCGTGCTTAGAAACGTCGCAGGTATGAGAGGAAGACGAGTGATTATGGGGTTAAAAGAATGAGCAGGCGTGCGGGATGAAGGGGTGGGATGGAAACGAGGCAAACAAGACGACAGGAGTCCATGCAGATGTTTCACAGTGATGTCTCTTTTCCTTTTAGTGGTGTTACACTGAGAAGCAGGCAGACATGGAGAGCATGACAGACAGAGGACAGCGGAGCCTCAGATGTAGGTGACGGCACCTTTGCTGTTTTTCTCCAGCGTGATTTCTACGTAGGAGGTGGGAACGTAGCCCTCCTCCCCGCTCTGCTTCCTCGCCCGCGTCCACCCGTCGCCTTTGTCCTCCTCGATGATGTACAACACCTGCGGGCAGGCAGACAGACAGGACGTCACCTTCTCCCACGACTCACTGGAGACGAGTTTTCAAATCGCACCATTCAAATTAAACTCAAGAGTCTCACCTCGTCTTCTGCCATCACTAGCGTGCCCTCGTTCTGACCTGAGAGTCAAACAAAAACAGGACACTTAGACCACATCAGGCTTGATACTCTTGATACTCTGTAACCAGCTCAGTTCAGACTGCATGTGCTTACCGTCAAACGAGTAGAGCGCTTTGCAGTGTCCGATGACAGGCAGGGGGTCGTCGTCGTCGAACTCGTCGTCGAACTCGTGTGGGTCGGGGTTGGGATGTCGGGGCTGCGCGGGACCGGGCCGGTGATGAGGCGTGTGATGCTCCTGGCTGGTGTCGTCTGTGTAACTGCCCTCAGGGCTGACAGGAAACAGGCGTGAGCTTAGTGTGCACGGGACTGGTCACACTTATATTTGATTCAGAAGATAAACTAGAACCAGCGTGCATCAAGAGTACAGGTGGAAAAATGGTGACCAAAAAAGGGAAAAGGCTTTACTTTGGCCCATGAAACAGTTGTAGGGCTTTGAGGCAACTGTTGTTGTGATTTGGCGCTATATAAAGAAAATTGAATAGAATTGTAGAAAATATGCTGGACAGAAAAATGAAAGGACGTGGGGGCGAGACCAGCTGCTGAATACCAATTTAAGCTGCCGCAATTAAATTCAGTAAAGTGGACAAGCTTGCTGCATCATTTTTCTTTGATTTGATTTTTGGGCTGTCTCTGAAATCTGCCCTTTCCTTTCCATCCAAAGATGTGGCATCTTTTCATCCTTTAAGTCCTAACTCTGGTGCATGATTGAGATCTGATGTGTTTTCAAACTGTTTCTTCAACTTTTCTGAACAGTGAAAAACAAAGGTCCATTTTCAGTGAGGAACATAAAGCCATCCCAAGAAAAGATGGGAACATTCGATACCTCTCTCTGCCTTGAGGACCATGGTGATGATTATCAGCGCTGTGCCTTCTGTCTCCTCTGGAGCTTTGCTTTCCCTCCACCTCAGACAACCACGTCTGTCAGTGATACGGTTCATTAGTATACATTTAAACAAGTTGCCAGAAGCTGCATGTTGATAATAACTGAGACCTTCTTGTCTCGTCTTTACCTCATTTTTGTGGATTTCGGAGCGCAGTTTCTCCATGTTACAAATGGTCTCGGATATTTTGGGCTGCAGGCTGTTGGGGTCTCCCATCTGAGGACTCTTCTCATACACGTCCTTCATCTTGTTCAGAGCATCTCTGACAGAAACACACAAGCAAGCAAAGCTTATAGAGCAGACTGATGACGATAAACAGTTCGAGGGCCATAGAAGTGAACCTGGATCCTGGATGGAAATATCTGACAGTGACATCATTTAACAGTTGCAAGATCCAGAGCAGGTTTCCTAGAATCTTGCTGGTTTGGATGGCTTGGCCAGCATCTTACCTCTGATCCATCTCCTTCTGGAGCTCTCTGTTGAGTTCATCAATCCTCTGCTGCAGTCGCTTCCTCCTCTGCTCAGGAGGTAAGTGGCTGAAATCCTCCAGAGACGGTGCCTGGGGCAGGAAAAAAACAAAAACAGGATTAGACTCTGTCGCGGAATTGATTAACTTTAGATGAGTGATGCCAGAGAATGATCCCCAGAAAGCACAACAAAAGCAACAAAGCTTATTGCATTTGCTTCTTTGTTAAGATGCAATTACAGCAGCGACTTTTTTCCATTAGGAGCCCAGATGCTGCAGCGTGAGCTGGTTTGTTGCAGAAATAAGCGGCTCAAATGTTAGAGGTGAAAGAAACAGCAGCTTCTCTAGAGCCTCTGATCCAGAAACTGTCAAAAAAGCTTCATCGGCAATTCAAATTGTTCGGTTGTCATGGAAATGTTCACATTGCTGTTTTCCCTTTCTCTGAATTTTAAAGAAGACCGCCAAATCAAACCTTTGATCTTCAGTAATATTTATCCATCTAGAGTGCTTTGATGTGAGTCGCCTAATTCTTGAGACATCAGCTGGAGAGATGCGTGCCTTAATTTGAAAAAAGGGGCAACTAATCAACATGTGACTTTTGCTCAATGCTCAAAAAAATATACATTAAAAAAAGCATCTTCTTCCACAAAGCATGACCTAGCTAGTGAAAATAACAACACAAACCAACCTTCCTATTCATGCACCACCAGCCTTATCAGTGTGCCTCCACCTGTGACGCGGGCTCGTGACGGTATGCAAATACTGAACTGTAACGCTAGCTAGCTGCACGCTTCACTTGCTTAGCTGGGCGACTCACACCAAAATAATCTGCAGGGATAAACAGCAGCACAGTTTAGAGGGAAAACATGAAAACTGGATTAATGTGAGCTTAAAGGGACAGCTCACCCACTCAGTGCTGGCCTTAAAGTCCACTCATGGTGTGATGAGTCTGCTTTATCAATTCCATAGCAGAAAATATATAAAGCATGATAATAATATTAATAATTTATATATAGCCTAATAAACAGCTCTGAATGCAGCTGACAGGAACAACAGCTGTTCCTCTAAAACTGAGGAAGTCTGTATTCGTGAGGATCCACATGTACTGTTTGTACTGACAGACAACAGGAAATCTATTCTACCTGGAGAGGAAGTGGCCAGCTATCACTACTGGGTTGTGTACTGTGTGGTAGACACTATGGGAGTCCTACATGGTGAGGTTAGATGCACCGGCACCTACACGGCCGGGTCTTCTCAACAGCACTAGTCTACACACTCACACAGACTCACTTACCATCTTCACTGACCACTGAGCCGTCACACATTAACAAAAAAGAGAGAACAACAGTGGATGCTGTTAGTTGTCAGAGTGTTCACACTGGTTACTGGATGTGTTTACTGTGTGCGTTCTCAGTGTGGTCCAGCACCTCGTATTTACTAAACACAGCAGCAGCGTCTCCCCCCCAGCCCCCACAGTGAAACTCCCCTCTGATTGTGTTTCACGCTTTCACAGGTACACAACACTCCTGCTTCTTTTTGGTGCAAAGTTACAACACTTTCCATAACTCAGGAGATTCTCATAATGGGAAGATTTCTTGCTGATTCATTAAGGGACAAAGGAAAACACAAAACTAACAGAGAGCAACAAGCGTACTGGTAAACTAGTTAAAAACATGACCTTGTATCAAATAACAACATCCCAACTACCCAATGTATGGGGCAGTGACAGCCTGCAGAGCGTTTGATTCACAGTTCACATTTAAAGGAAAATCTTGTAAAGTACTGCATCCTGCTGGCTTTGTGCTACTCTGCTTTTTGACAGCAGGTGGCAGTAAAACAGTCACTGATGCACAGTTCATTCTCCACATAAAGCCGGGCTTGCTGCTGCTGCTGCCATCTTGCCCAGGGAGGTCTGACTACAGGCTCTGACCCAGTCCTTCAAAATGTCATATGCTGTGCTGCCAAATGGCTCATCGGCAGCTTCCTAATCAAGTCAAACTCTCTTCCACGGTGTGTCTTCAGTCTCGTCTCCCATCCCTCACCCCCAATCGGTCGCTGCATATGGCTGCCTCTCCCTGAGCCTGGTTCTGCTGGAGGTTTCTTCCTGTTAAAAGAGCGTTTTCATTCCCACTGTCGCCAAGTGGTTGCTCAATAAATAAAAATTAATCATATTGTCTTGATCCGGTCCTGTTTTACATTTCACAGCAGAGCCTCACAATAAACGCAGCTTCAGAATAATACGGACCTTGCACAATATTTTATAAAACTAATACTAGATCTACAAAAACAAGCATTTTCTAACTGAAATATTTCATTTTAAAGTGTCCTCACATCATCTGTAAAGTAGACTGAACATCCTGCTCCAAATTCAGCAGCATATAAGAATTTTTTTTTTTTTTTTTTTTTTTTTTTTAAATCCTCTGTCTTCGTTCATACATGGCCCAGGCATGGCTGCACCTGAGCAATAATGCAGGAGCACAGATGCATTTTTCCAAAGAACACCAGCGAGCAGTGTGTGTTATAGAAGATGGCAAATTCATGCTGGCAGACATGGAGGTAAACAAAGTAGGATCCAATAACAGGGCTTTTTTTTGCAAGATATTATCACGTTCCATACTGTTACTTCATCAACTATCCATCTATCCATGAATCTACTGTTAACAGTATACCGCTTTGTTTAAGAAGAATAAAGCGGCTCAAAGAGATGCACTCAAAATGAATCCATTATCATAAACACTTGCTGAAATACGCCGCCTTGCACATTTGTTTAAACTCTGATTGTGTCAAATTTAGTAGACCAAACAAAAAGCTGCCAATCACAGATGAAGCTGACAGACCTGAAAGGAATAAAAGCCAATCAAAGCTGTGGACTGAAACGGAGTCTGAATGTTATTCACATGTTTGTGTTAAAACTGTGAGAAAGTAAAAAGCTCTGTTTGACAGCTTAATGAAGCCATTAGCAGAGCGACACACGCACACACTACATCTACAGCCTCAGACCAACATCTGCACAACACGTCTGATGTTGGCATCTCTGTTTTTATTTTGTATGCCTCCCACAAACACAACAGTGCAGCCACAATGCCAAAAATACCCTCTGAATCCCTCGCACACCGACACACCGTCAATCACCAAGGATCCTCCGTCTTGGGATTAGAGCAAAATTCCGTCTTATACATGGAGGAAGCAAAATAATCACACCAAGAGAAAAAAGAAACACAGCGATAAAAAGAAAAGTAGAAGGTGGAGGAAATGGGAGGAAGGGAAAACAGGAAAAAACAGAGAAATGAGAGGAAGAAATCATATTTTAGGGTGTCTGCAAGTTTCTCAAGTCAAATTACAATGTATGGGCTCGATGTATTCATCAATCAAGGACAAGTAGTTAAACGATCCAGGTGAAAACTGAAAGTGTGCTTTTTGTGCTCATTTGTGTGAGTAGAAATCAAGATTGTTATCGTCCACAGAGGGCCTGCAGACAGCCTGTAGAAGAATTGAAAAACAAGAAAAACACATCAACCTGCCTCACTCGAACACACTACAGGCACTACTGTCTGTCTCACCCCTCTCCTCAGGCTCCGCAAATTTCGCGGGATTCTGGGAACTGTAGTCTTTATCTCAGATAGGTAGTGGCTGACGAGGTCAGAACTAAACCGGGGTGGAGGGAATAAGTGGGAGGTGGACCAGGAACGAGAGGAGGAAGGTGGTGGAGGAGGACAAAAGGCGGGGGACTGGGTGGGGAGCAGGAAGAGAGGACAAAGCCAGAGGTCAGGATGACTTATTGGATCCATGGTGCAGTGTTTCTCCTGACGGCTGGTCGTTTTAGCTCAGAATGCATTTCTGGGTTTTAACGATCGCTGGAACTTCTACATTTGATTAATCGCAGAGTCCTTTCAGCCTAATAAACTTTGAAAATAAAACAGGAAGTAAGTTTATGATGCCAATTTGTTAAAAAAAGTGACACATATACAAATACATATTCAGTTTATCTGATGGGAATGCAAACAATCCAGATGAAAAGGGTGCTTTCCCCACTCTGCTGGTACGAGCTCTGCATGCGAGTCCTTTAGTGGTTCAGCCATCATAATCCATCCACAGTCAAATCCTCTAACTCAGCACATTTTTGTTGTAGAGATCTACCAAGAACCTCCACATGCAACTCATCAAATCTCCTGAAAAATCAATCTCAATCAGCTTCTTCACATGATCGCTGGAGCCCGGTGTGGACACTGTTTATTCTAAACTGAGATCAGTTTCAGTTTAACATTTTTCTGTCAACGTGGATCAAGGAGCTCTCTGTTGAAAAGAAGTGATGTCAAATCTAAGCGACACAGTCTTTAAAAAGAAATGATGACGCTCAGATGAACCAACAGCAGGCAGTTAATGATTGATCAATACGGTCTTTATGGAGAGGGGCAAGGTCCAAGGAGTGTGTTGGAGGAAGCATTTGAGGGTGTTGTCATTGGAAAGGTGACAAAAAAAAAAAAGCTGCAGCTCAACGTGAGCTGAAAATACAAGTTTGATCCAGAGGAAGTGATTAAATACGGGTGAATAACATTAATAATATCAGAAAATATGCAAAAATATGACTCAGTAAGAGAAAAATGTATGATGTAAAGGGCAGGGACGGTCAAAATCGAATGAGTTCCTAATAAAGCTGTGTGACTGTTTGTATGAAGGCTGTTAAAGAACGCGCTCTAGTGCAATGTAGGTATGTAGGTCACTATGGAGAGCCCTTATAAAGGTCCTACTGAGTGATAAACATCTAAGGATTATGTGTAAACAACTGCAAATTCACCTGCAAACAGAAATTGTCAGATCTTTTTAGCATGTTATACATAACACGCTATTATTTTTAGGTCTATATTTGATAGACTAACATGAACAGGTCCACAAGGGTGAATTACTTTCAAGCAACAACAAGCATTCATCACTTCCTGTACCTTTGGTTTCTTCCCAAACAGCCAGAGTTTGTTCTTGGTTCTGCTCATGGGGTGTTTCGGATCAGATCGTGGCCCCGGTGCCCCGTCTCGATCTCGGTCTTTGTCTCCTTTGGGCGTGTTGCTGATGGTACCATCTGAGCCCGTTCTGCTCAAATTCTGACTGAAGTCCTCGAAGGGGAAGTCAGCGGGAGGTTCAAAGCCAGATTTGAATGACTCCACAACTATTACTGAATCCTGGGAAGTGAGGAGGAAAATAAGTTTTCCTATCTTTATCCAAACACCAACCCCACGTCTAGACTATTACCGGCTTATCTGTTTCACAGATTTCTGAAGATGCTAGCAGTAACTGCTTTTTCTCCTTTCTTCCTACACTTACCCTTCGCTCATCTACAGCCTTGGCAGCTGAAACCATTCCCTCTAGACATTTCGAGATGATGGGAATAACTCTCCGCTCTGCCTCAGCAAAGCTTCGATACGTCTCTCCAAGTTTTACCGTCCGACGTTCATCCATGTTCTGCAGATTCTGTTACAGAGCACAGGAAATGGAATCAACACTAGGAACTAGCCAAGCACGACACACACATAGACACACACACATAGACACGTACAAACCCCTGCAAGCAGATCCTTTTAATGACAAACACTGATACCTGGTTAGCAGATCAGTTAAAGCCACGTGTTAAACATTTAATGGGTCACTAACACAGAGCACTATGCTTTCACTGAAATGGAAACCTTTATACAAAGGCGACAAAAATCGAAAGTCATTGAAAAAAAAAAAATGAAAAAGAATCCGTGAGATTGTGTCAGTAAACAACAACGTGGACTTGAAGGTACAAATCCCTTCAAATCGTTTCAGTTTTATTTATATTGAGCCAAATAACAACAACCATCTCCTCAAGGTCCTTTATATTGTAAGGTAAAGACCCCTCAAACAATCAAATGACCCCCCCCCAACACCCAACCCACCCCCCTCCCCCATGAGCAAGCACTTGGCGACAGTGGGATGGAAAATCTCCCTTTTAACAGGAAGAAACCTCCAGCAGGACCAGGCTCGTGGAGGAGTGACTATCTGTTGTGACAGGTTTCATGTGAGCGGAGGAAGATGTGCTGTGGAAGAGAGCCAGAGCTACAGTTCAACATGTCTGAGTTACCTTGAAGATCTGTGGTATGGCGCTGTGGAAATGTTTCCACTGCTCTGCATTGAAGCTCTGGAGCTGAGCGGCGTACTCGTTCTTGCTCTCATCAGCTGAGTGAGTGCGCATGTAGAACTGGGCTTTGGCCTGAACAGATCATACATACCAACAGAACATCAACAGTTACTGATGTCCCACCAGCCTGTCTACATTATAAATCACATGCATCATGGTGCTACGACTAATTCTGAAGCCATAACAAATTAAAATACTGTGTTTTTCAGTTTTCAAAAGGAGGGAAAAGTCACGTTGTTGCATAGATCCGACAGTGCAAAAAGCTGAGGAGACTGCTATCACAGCATCTTACAGTTTAATGTCACCTGTTATTACAGGTGGGGGCTTCCTACCTTCTCCACCTCTGATTTGGTGGCGTTGATGTCATTATCTAGCCGCTCGTAGGTCATCTGGGACTTCTCTGCTTCTCTGCACTCTCTTTCAAATTTCTTTTTACTCTGAAAGGGAGAAAATAAACGCACAATTTCAAGTAAAT